>NW_027041062.1:0-106377 GCF_037179485.1 Ochlerotatus camptorhynchus
CCCAAAAACGAGCACTGGAGCTTACCCAAAGGTGATGTCTAAACAACAACCTCCTTCACCCCCTGCCCCCCCTTCTCCACCATCGCCCCCTCGTCCACCTGTTCCCCCTACTCCAACCGTTCCCTTAAAAATTTCTGCGACCCCCCGCCATAAAGCTTACCCAAGCGACTCAAAAGGTCCGTGGGTTGTTTTTTTCCGACCCACACAAAAACCTTTGAATATTTCTCGGATTTCGAAGGATCTGACAAAACATTTTTCGGCCGTAACCGATATCTTTAAGGTAACGTCAAACAAACTGCGCGTTACCGTTGATGACCTGAAACAGGCAAACCGGATTGTTGCCTGTGAGCTTTTTTCGATCGAATATCGAGTCTACGTCCCCAGTTGTGGCGTAGAAATTGAAGGAGTGGTCACCGAATCGAGTCTGACTTGTGAGGATTTCCTACAAGTCGAATCTTTCGGCATTTTCAAAAACCGTGCCCTCCTGAAAGTCAAGATACTGGACTGCATTCAACTGCAGTCAGTGTCGCTCATAGGCACTAACAAAAAGTATACCCTCTCAGATTCGTTTCGTGTGACCTTTTCAGGATCGGCATTACCTGACTACGTCACAATTGGGAAGGTTCGACTACCTGTACGCTTGTTTGTACCAACAATCAATACGAAACTAACGATTTTAAATTGGCTCACCACTTTAGTAGCCTATTGGTTCCAAGCAAACGATTAACGTACCCTATTCTAGTTGAAATTCTATTACTACACTATGTTTGTTTTGATTCGCTATGAAAGTTTGACAGATAACATCAGGGGTGTGTGGATTCATGCAGAACATGCAGGGGTGAGTGAAATAGCTTGGGACTGCTTGGGACCGTTGTTCTGGTACTGAGTGAGCCAAAAATAATAATGATTTTCTTCGGGACCCAGTGGTCTTAGAGTTACCTCTATGTTTGTACCGAGGGTAATGAATTGCTTGAAATGCAAACAACTAGGTCACACCGCGGACTTTTGTTCCAACAAACCGTGGTGCGATCAATGTGGGGAGGAGCATACGGAGGGTCCTTGTCATGCTACCCCAAAATGCGTTTACTGTAAGGATGCTCCGCATGCTCTGAGTGATTTCCCGAAGTACAAACAGCAGGGAGAAAAACTAAAGTGGTCTTTGCAAGCTCGCTCTAAGCGCTCGTTAGCAGAAATTTTGAAAACGACCGCTTCATCTTCCCAAACCACCCCAAAAAGCAACAACACATTCCACCTCCTGCCAGATGATGATCAGGGCTCTGACTCAGAGGTGGGTGAGAGTAGTCCTTTTGTCTTTAATGGCAACACGAGGAAGCGGTCCAAAACAAACGTCACCCAAAAACCTCGTAAGGCCTCTCGTATGGACTCTCAACCTACCTTGTCAAATTTAAGAGGTAGCGGAAATGTAGCAAAACCCCCACCACCGGGATTTAAAGTTTGTAATTTTAACAAAGACTTTCCGCCACTTCCGGGATCATCTAAAACCCCAGATATCCCAGTTTTTCAGCCAGAAAAACAGCTGAATAACCAGCAAGAATGCTGCCATGTTCACGTTTTCTGGAATTGTGGAGAGCATCTTCAATATATTCAACGTCTCTGACTCAACTAGGAACATTATTAATTTAGTGCTTCCATTTGTGAAAACTCTTTTGAAGCAACTAGCTTCTAGGTGGTCCTTCCTTGCGTCGATCATATCCTTTGATGGATAATTTTCCGAATGAGGTCGGGGATATGATCTCTGTTCTTCAGTGGAACTGTAGAAGTCTTATACCGAAACTTGACACATTCAAATTTTTACTTCACAACTCACTTTGTGATGCATTTGCTCTTTGTGAAACATGGCTTTCTTCAGACACCGATCTCCGTTTCCACGATTTTAACATTATTCGCCTTGATCGAGCAGATTCGTATGGAGGGGTGCTTCTCGGGATTAATAAGCTCCATTCCTTTTATAGAATCGATCTGCCTTCCGTGACAGGCATTGAAGTTGTTGCATGTCAGGTAAATATTCGAGGTAAAAGCCTCAGTATTGCCTCAGTATATCTTCCTCCAAGAACTGCGATTTCTCTGATATCTGCTCAGCTTTATCTGAGCCTCGGTTGATCTTAGGAGATTTTAACTCCCACGGTACAGGCTGGGGGGAACTGTACGACGACAACCGCTCAACCCTGATATACGACCTTTGCGATAACTTCAATATGACAATTCTAAACACTGGGGAAGTAACACGAGTGGCCAAACCTCCAGCAAGAGAAAGTAGATTAGACCTCTCCCTCAGTTCGAGTTCACTATCGTTTTATTGCTCGTGGAAAGTAATTCAAGATCCCTACGGTAGTGACCACTTGCCAATCAAAATTTCTATTACCAATGGTTCATCTTCCACTCGCTCGGTTGACATCGCGTACGACCTCACGAAAAACATCGACTGGCAAAAATTTGCGTCCGCGGTTCTCGGTGGTACTGATTCGGTTGAGATACTCCCTCCGCTGGATGAGTACTCCTTTTTATCGCGACTTATCGTTGACTGTGCTCTTCAAGCACAGACGAAACGCGTTCCGGGTGTTTTCGTTCGCAAACGACCTCTCACTCCGTGGTGGGATAAGGATTGCACCGACGCGAACAGCGAGAAGTCCGCCGCGTTTAAATGCTTCCGCAAACACGGTAAGGTCGAGGATTTCGAGCGGTACACCGACCTCGAGAACACTTTTAAGGGCTTGATTAAAGCCAAAAACGCGGTTACTGGCGTCGGTTCGTCGATGGTTTGTCGCGCGAGACTTACATGAGAACGCTCTGGAATGTCGGCAGGAGAATGCGAAACGCGTCATCACCGGTCAACGAAGACAAGGAGTACTCAGACAGTTGGATATTCAGCTTCGCGCGGAAAGTTTGCCCGGATTCGGTGTCGGTTCAAACCAACGTTCGTGATCGTCCGTCGGGTAGTAACGAAATAGATTCTCCGTTTTCGATGGTGGAATTCTCACTTGCTCTCCTCTCATGTAACAACTCAGCTCCAGGAATGGATAGAATCAAGTTCAACTTGCTTAAAAATCTCCCAGACGTCGCGAAGAGACGCTTGTTGAACTTATTCAATCAATTTCTGGAGCACAACATTGTTCCGGATGACTGGAAGCAAGTAAGAGTTATCGCCATTCGAAAACCCGGTAAACCCGCATCGGATTATAACTCGTACCGTCCCATCGCGATGCTGTCCTGTATACGGAAATTGTTGGAGAAAATGATTCATTTTCGTCTAGACAAATGGGTCGAGTCGAATGGTTTACTTTCAGATACGCAATTTGGATTTCGGAGAGGCAAAGGAACGAGCGACTGTCTTGCGTTGCTTTCAACTGAAATTCAACTGGCCTATGCGCAAAAACAGCAAATGGGTTCAGTTTTCTTGGATATTAAGGGGGCTTTTGATTCTGTTTGTATCGATGTCCTTTCGGATAAACTCCACGATAGTGGGCTTTCACCAATTATGAACAACTATTTGAGCAACTTGTTGTCTGAGAAATATATAAGCTTTTCTCATGGAAACTCGACCACTTCACGAATTAGTTACATGGGTCTCCCCCAGGGCTCATGTTTAAGCCCCCTTCTTTATAATTTTTATGTAAAAGGCATTGATGGTTGTCTTGATGAAAATTGCTCGCTAAGGCAGCTTGCAGATGACGGCGTTGGACCAAGTGCACCGGACCTGCAAGGACCATTGCAAGATACCTTAGACAATTTGTCTACTTGGGCTATGAAGCTGGGTATCGAATTCTCTCGGGAGAAAACTGAGTTGGTTGTTTTTTCTAGGAAGCATCATCCTGCACAGTTACAGCTTCAACTAAAGGGTAGAACAATCACTCAAAGTATATCTTTCAAGTATTTAGGTGTCTGGTTCGATTTCAAAAGTACGTGGGGAAAACATATTGCGAATGTGAAACAAAAATGCCAACAAAGAATCAATTTTCTTCGTACAATTACTGGAACTTGGTGGGGAGCACACCCGGAAGATCTGATCAGGTTGTATCGAACAACCATCTTGTCGGTCCTAGAGTACGGTAGCTTCTGCTTTCAATCCGCGGCAAAAACACACATCCTGAAGCTGCAACGGGTTCAATACCGTTGCCTCCGAATCGCGCTTGGCTGTATGCACTCGACGCATACGATGAGCCTCGAAGTACTCGCGGGTGTTCTCCCACTGACAGATTGTTTCGCGGAACTGTCCTTCCGGTTTCTTATCCGTTGTGAAGTAATGAACCCATTGATAATAGAAAACTTTGAGAAGCTGCTCGACCGAAATCCTCAAACAAGATTCATGAGTTTGTACTATGAGTACATGACGCTGGAGGTTGGCCCTTCTTCATTAATCTCCAATCGTGATTGCTTTCAAGCCTTCTATAGTTCCTCTGTAAATTTTGAACTGACCATGATGCAAGAAATCCATGGAATACCAGATCACCATCGGTCGATGGTTGTTCCCTCAATTTTGCAATCAAGTACCACCATGTAAGTAACGATAAAAGATTTTTCACAGATGGGTCAACCATAAATGCTTCCACTGGATTTGGTGTATTTAATCAATTTCATAGCGCCTCTTTTAAACTGCAGAAACCATGCTCAGTATACGTTGCGGAACTCGCAGTTATATCATAGAGGTAACTCTAAGACCACTGGGTCCCGAAGAAAATCATTATTATTTTTGGCTCACTCAGTACCAGAACAACGGTCCCAAGCAGTCCCAAGCTATTTCACTCACCCCTGCATGTTCTGCATGAATCCACACACCCCTGATGTTATCTGTCAAACTTTCATAGCGAATCAAAACAAACATAGTGTAGTAATAGAATTTCAACTAGAATAGGGTACGTTAATCGTTTGCTTGGGACCAATAGGCTACTAAAGTGGTGAGCCAATTTAAAATCGTTAGTTTCGTATTGATTGTTGGTTATATTTTACGCAGTAGAGCGAATTGCCTCACTACCTTCTGACCATTATTTCATTTTTACGGATAGTCTTAGCTCATTGGAGGCTATTCGTTCAATGAGGCCGATGAAGCACTCCTCGTATTTCCTGTCTGAAATACGATCTAAACTGAGTGCTTTATCTAACTGCTCCTATACTATCACCTTAGCTTGGGTCCCATCTCATTGCTCAATTCCGGGTAATGAGAAAGCGGACTCGTTGGCTAAGGTGGGCGCTATGGAAGGCGATATTTTTGAGCGACAAATCGCCTTCAACGAATTTTTCTCCATTGCTCGTCAGCAAGTCCTCATCAGTTGGCAACACAAATGGAATGATGGTGAATTGGGAAGATGGTTACATTCTATTCTCCCACAGGTGTCGAACAAACCATGGCTCAAAGGGTTGGACATGAGCCGCGACTTTATACGCGTTATATCAAGGCTTATGTCCAATCACTGCTCGTTAGACTCGCATTTCTATCGAATTAGGCTCTCAGGCAGCAATTTATGTGCGTGTGGCAGTGGTTATCACGATATCGAGCATGTTGTTTGGTCGTGTACCCTACACCGTGTTGCCAGATCTGATTTTACCACATCCCTCAGGGCCCGAGGAAAACAACCCGCGATACCCGTTAGAGATGTCTTGGCGAGCCGAGATCTCGACTATTTGAATTTAATTTATGTGTTTTTAAAACGGATAGACCTGAGGATTTAGTAGTTAGTGTCATCTTGTGTTCTCTCAAGTTGTTAGCTGCCCATCGGTGTACCCCCATGTTTGTCTTTTTCATCAGAGTGTCGCTTAGTTCGAGATCAAGAGCACATTGCTCTCCAAACCTTGTGTTCACAATCCCTACCCATCCATTTGTTACAATTTGTCACCCCTAACCTCGAGATAGCCGCGAGTAATCGGCCCCCGCTTTACTAACGTTAGTTTTAAGTAATTTTGTAATCTAATCAATGAATATTGGCTCCGCAAAGCTATAGCAAATGAGCCTAGAAAAAAAAACGCATTATAAAAAAAAAAAAATTCTCCGTGTATCTGTGGTATGGTAGGTTAATCGCTTTTCAGATGATTTTGTATGCCGTTTAGTTACAATCGCAAATAGTTTAAAATGATAAGATTTGCATTTTTCTATTATGGCATTCGTTTATGCGGGTTGATACTTACCTTCTCCTAGTACGTTCAGAGGTGAGGGTAACTGCTCTACTTTATATGAAGCCATTTTAATTGAAAAAGCTCAATTATTTTAGTTCTGTAAATGAAGAATACAAACATGCTACATTAAAGGCAATTAGTGATCTAAAAAAACTATTGTAAGATATGATCTAACAAAAAAAAACATTGTTTATTCAAACTGTGCCATTTAAAGGGTGATACGGTCAAAATTTGGTCAATATCAACTTGACGTATTTCTTTCAATTTTGCATTTAAAAAACCTGAACACCCCTCATTTTGAAGGTGTGTGTGTGTAGAATGTTGCTCCTATTTTGATTTTGGAATTCACTCTTCAGTTGTCAAAATGCCGTCCAAGCAAGAAGAGCAGCGTATCAAAATTTTGCTCGCGCATCGCGAAAATCCGAGCTACTCGCACGCAAAGTTGGCAAAATCGCTAAAAGTTGCCAAATCAACCGTTACAAATGTAATTAAAGTGTTTGGGGAACGTTTTTCGACAGCCAGGAAGTCTGGATCGGGGGGAAATCGAAAACCGGAAGCCGCTGAGACGACAAAGAGAGTTGCCGGTAGTTTCAAGCGAAACCCTAACCTCTCTCTCCGAGATGCCGCAAATAAGCTGGGTGTATCGTCTACAACCGTGCATCGAGCCAAAAAACGAGCCGGACTATCGACTTACAAGAAGGTAGTGACTCCAAATCGCGATGATAAACAAAATACGACGGCCAAAGCGCGATCCCGGAGGCTGTACACGACGATGCTGACGAAGTTTGACTGCGTGGTAATGGACGACGAAACCTACGTCAAAGCCGACTACAAGCAGCTTCCGGGACAGGAGTTTTATACGGCAAAAGGAAGGGGAAAGGTAGCAGATGTTTTCAAGCACATGAAACTGTCAAAGTTCGCAAAGAAATATCTGGTTTGGCAAGCCATCTGTACCTGTGGCTTGAAAAGCAGCATTTTCATAGCTTCCGGGACTGTCAACCAAGAAATTTACGTAACAGAGTGTTTGAATAAACGTCTGCTGCCTTTCCTGAAGAAACACGGTTGTTCCGTACTGTTTTGGCCGGATTTGGCATCTTGCCATTACGGTAAAAAGGCCATGGAGTGGTACGCCGCCAACAACGTGCAGGTGGTTCCCAAGGACAAGAACCCTCCCAACACGCCAGAGGTCTGCCCAATTGAGAAATACTGGGCTATTGTCAAGCGGAACCTAAAGAAGACCAAAAAACTGCTAAGGGCGAGCAGCAGTTCAAGGCAAACTGGCTTTCTGCGGCGAAGAAGGTGGACAAGGTGGCTGTACAAAATCTGATGGCAGGGGTCAAGCGTAAGGCCCGGCAATTCGGATTTGGAAAAGCGGAAGCCTAACTGAATATTTTTCCTGAATTTTATACTAATTGAACTTGAAAAAGAAATTTAATTTGATTTTTTAAATAAACGATTTCACCGATTTACACGCGTTTTCCCTTGACCAAATTTTGACCGTATCACCCTTTATTTGCAGAAAATATTCCTTACTTATATTATTTTCAGAGTATTATTTTTCAATAGAAACTATTGCCCACTTGACTGTAGAGTTATAATATGTTTTATTTTTTTATGACCGATATATTAGCTTAGACCAAAAACATACATTGAAAAAAGTTTTCACATAGTTTCTATTTGGAACGCACATAGTATTTTTCCAAAAACAAAAACAATGATTTTTACCTGAATATCACATAGCATTAGAAATTCTATATGAGAAATCATATAGATTTCATTGGACACATAACGTTCATGTGATTTAGTGGTGCAATTTCCAATTATGGGATCACATGAAAGCTATGTGAAATTCACATGGATATTTTCCACTGGTTATGTGATTTATTTTATGAGTGTACGATAACATATTTACCATGGATGACATATAATAAAATGGACATATTATATGTCATTGCATAATATTTTTTTATATCCGTTTATAGCAATTCTCGCTTCAGTCACGTTAAAAAACCTCAGGCAATTTGTTATGATCTGGCATATATTTTCAGTATAGACGGAACCGAAAAATTACCCAAATTTTTAGTAAACACGGCACCGCTCAAAAGTCAATTTTTTTCGTGAGTTCATTCGGTGCATTGGTCAATAGGATGCTGCACGCTGACGTCACGAATGAACGCGATGAACCCGAATTCATCAGTTTGACATCCAGTGGTGGTTTGTTTACCTTTCAATTCAAGTGGATTTGATGTTTTAAATAAAAAGAATTAAAAGATATGATATCCGACCGTATCCAACTATGTTCGTTTGAAAAATATTCCTCTCCAAAAATCTTTAAACAAAATTAATAACTTTTTTAAATGTTTTTTCTAAGTCCATGTAAACAAACCACTGCCAGATGTCAAAAAAGTGAGGTTACCGCGACGATGCAGCTCCCTACTATAGACTGGACAACGTTTGTCTTATGCAACCAAACGAACTGTCAAAAAGTGTAACCAAACGGACCAAAGGTCATCCTTTGGTTTGCTTCAAAGGAGCAAGTCTTGTGATCTAGTATTGTTTTGACAAAAAGCAAAATATAAACAAAGAGGCGAACTCCTAGTAAAATTTTGTTTCTCTCAATGTAAGTTTTTCCAACATATTATTTGTACACAGCTGGATTTGTAATAGTGAAAAGGTTCCTCTCTCTCAACAGGATTACAATTTCAACATCCACTACAGTTTGCGTTTATCACAAACGAAGTGACAGACGACTAACTGGCGAAGAAATCAATTAAAATAATGTGGTTCGCTGTAATAGAATTTTCTTAGAAGCTTGTGCCATCATCCACCAGATGGGATAGTATTTTTGTTTTGGTTTTGCACAAAGTTGATTTTGTGTACAATGATTTTTTGACAGTGTGCAAAGCACAAACGAAGTGACAGACGGAGCGGCTCGAAAACATTGGTGACGCACCTGCTATTGCAATTTTTCAGTGTACCACATGGCAACACCACTACTACTGGATTGTATCACATGGCAACACTACTAATGGATTGTACCACACTAAATGTACTAGAATATTTTGGTTATATCTCTTTCACTCTACTCTAAACTGAAATGCATAAAAAATAATTACAAAATGATACACTCTTTGCACACTGTCAAAGATCATTATGCACATAAAATCAACTATGTTCAAATCAAAACAAAAATACTAGCCCATCTGGCCCAATCAACAATCAATACGAAACTAACGGTTTTAAATTGGCTCACTGCTTGACTAGCCTATTGGTCCCAAGCAAACTATTAACGTACCCCATTCTAGTCGAAATTCTAGTACTACACAATGTTTGTTTTGATTCGCTATGAAAGTTTGACAGATAAAATGAGGGGTTAGTGGATTTTCCTATGTTTCGAGGGGTGAATCGATTAGCTTGGGACCGAATAGAGTACCAGAGCTGAGCCAAAAAGTTGGGCATGTTTCTTCGGGACCTTCTACACGGACAGAAAATTGTTTGTATTGAACCAAAAAAATCTTTAATTGTATTTAAGCAAACAATTCCAGTTGAAATTATATTGCTTTTTGTTGTTTCAATAATACTTATTCATATAAATTCAAAATAGGATTCTTTTTGTTTTAATCAGCCACTTTTCAAATGCAACTATTGTAAAAATAACAATATTCTATTATTAAGCCAACAATAGTTAATTTTAATTTAGCATTTATTTGCTGTGTCCATTCTCTGGGCCATTAAAGCAAAAATAAATACCAACCATTCCCTCGTTTTCACCCGAACAAAAATGTAAACAATAACAATACTTACGCGTTCCACGTAAGTATTGTTTTTAATTGTAAATTTCGGGAAATAAGTGCAAGATTTTCGAAAATCTTGAGACTTGAGTTAAGTAAGTATGCTGCAATTCGAGCTGCAGGTAATAAATATAATCAATTTTTCTGTTTTTTTTTTTCCTTTATTTTTTTCCGTCGATCTTATTTTCCGTACTGAGTACCAATGCTCCCGACGCCAGGAAGGCAGCTCCCACATCTGGACCCTAAATATCGACCCATCAACTCATGAACCGGGGGCAGAAATTCAATTACAATTTCTGCAATTTTGTTTCAAAATGAAAACGAAACATAAAAAAAATTGCCATATTATTTTTACATCAATAAACACATTTTTATTTCTACTGCGTGAATTGTCAGATTGAATCAACAAGAAATCTCTTTTAAAAACAAACATATTTTTGTTGTTAACCCAGCTGCCAAATTTGACAGCTTACGTCAAAACCATGAAAGCTCTTGTAAATTCTAAAAGATTTTCTTTTTGATTTAACAATCCATGGGTTTTTAGAAACAAAAATACTGGATTGTTGAAACAATAATGATTTCTTTTTGCAGCCAAAACAAAATGAATTTCTTATTGATTTTACGTCAAATATTATTACGTTTAAAATATAAAATTTTTTCTGCGTGTAGTCTTAGAGTTACTTCTATATTACAATCCAGTAGTAGTGGTGTTGCCATGTGGTACACTGAAAAATTGCAATAGCAGGTTAGTCACCAAAGTTTTCGAGCTGCTCCGTCTGTCACTTCGTTTGTGCGTTTACTCAACCCAGCTATATGTTTTAAAACAACATCCGGCCACTGGCATTTAAATCTCTGCTCTCGATTCATCAATACATTTCTTGAATTTTTTTCTATTCCCATGGGAAACGTCTCCAACCACCTGGCTAAATGAGGTCCATCTGCCAGAAGCTAACATTTTATGGGAGTGTCAATAATACCACAAACGAAGTGACAGACGACTAACTGGCGAAGAAATCAATTAAAATAATGTGGTTCGCTGTAATAGAATTTTCTTAGAAGCTTGTGCCATCAGCCACCAGATGGGCTAGTATTTTTGTTTTGATTTGAACATAGTTGATTTTGTGTGCAATATGATCTTTGACAGTGTGCAAAGAGTGTATCATTTTTTAATTTTTTATGCTTTTCAGTTTAGAGTAGAGTGAAAGAGATAGAACCAAAACATTCTAGTACATTTAGTGTTGCCATGTGGTACAATCCATTAGTAGTGTTGCCATGTGGTACAATCCAGTAGTAGTGGTGTTGCTATATGGTACACTGAAAAATTGCAATAGCAGGTGCGTCACCAAAGTTTTCGAGCCGCTCTGTCTGTCACTTCGTTTGTGCTAGTAGTTCCCCAAGAAACGTGCTCAACTTTTTGGCTCAGCTCTGGTACTATCTTCCGTCCCAAGCTAATCGATTCACCCCTCGAAACATAGGAAAATCCACTAACCCCTCATTTTATCTGTCAAACTTTCAAAGCGAATAAAAACAAACATTGTGTAGTGCTAGAATTTTAACTAGAATGGGGTACGTAATCGATTTGCTTTGGACCAATAGGCTAGTCAAGTAGTGAGACAATTTAAAATCGATAGTTTCGTATTGATCGTTGGTTGTACCATAGAGGTAACTCTAAGACCAGAAGGTCCCGAAATAACGTGCTCAACTTTTTGGCTCAGCTCTGGTACCACAAACGAAGTGACAGACGGAGCGGCTCGAAAACTTTGGTGACTAACCTGCTATTGCATTTTCAGTGTACCACATGACAACACCACTACTACTGGATTGTACCACATGGCAACACTACTACCAAAGATGAATACTAAGATGAAACGGTCGGAAGAAAAACTTTCTATTTTAGTGTCTTCTTTCACGGTCCCTTTCATCCAATGAGAACCCCCCGTATTCAAGGTAATTTTGTGGTTTTGCTGCCCCCTCGGAATAGATGAAATTTTGCGCTCATTTTTATCAAAACAATCACACCAAAATCAGAGATGTCCCATTTTTTAATTACTCGATTAACAACTAATCGATTATTTTTTGTTCGCTGTGCTGCCATTTTTCCACGAATGAGAGTGCAGCACATGTTTGAAACGATCGGTGATGATCCTGTGGAGATGTTAATGCTTATATCGGCATGATCTAACCGATTTTAAATAGTTTACTTTTCGGTTCGTTAATCGATTAAACGATTATTCGAATGAAAATTGCACATCACTAGATGAATGTGAAACCACAAACGAAGTGACAGACGACTAACTGGCGAAGAAATCAATTAAAATAATGTAGTTCGCTGTAATAGAATTTTCTTAGAAGCTTGTGCCATCATCCACCAGATGGGATAGTATTTTTGTTTTGGTTTTGCACAAAGTTGATTTTGTGAACAATGATTCTTTGACAGTGTGCAAAGAGTGTATCATTTTGTCATTTTTTTATGCATTTCAGTTTTGAGTAGAGTGAAAGAGATAGAGCCAAAACATTCTAGTCCATTTGGTAAAAATGCTAGTTCAATCCAATAGTAGTATTGCCATGTGGTACAATCCAGTAGTAGTGGTGTTGCCATGTATATTTTTACTCATTTAATGGGTAGTCCCAGTCTCCCTCGAAAATGCTTACTTTGTAGTCATTATTTGGTATTTTGCGGTTACCGTGTGGTGAAATATTTCGCACGTGTCGCCATACTTTTTATTTCACTGCGAAGTTTTAATCCTTTTTTCGAGTGTTTTCCTAAACAATAAACCACTAATTCTTGTTGATCGATTTACTGTGGTTGATAAGTACCAGTAGATTATCAAATTCCTTAATTTTATCAAATAAATAGTTACAAATATCAAATTAGTGGAGTGGTCGTCAGGCTACAAAATGGCGGTTCCGCCGGACCGATCCTGCACCATATCGAGTCCGATCCTGCACCATATCGAGTCATCGTACAGCTGATAGACGACAGGAAGGGAACGATCCAGTTGAACAAACTAACTTTTGGCAAGCTGATGACGAAGTCGGTGTTATATAAGAAGAATATCTCCAACATCCGTGCACTCCGAAAGTTCAAGGTCATGGTGTTAATGGAAACTCTACAGGCAGCAAACCAACTACAGAAGGATACTCAGTTGAAGGTGAACAACTACAAAGCCTACATTCCTCGTAGCTTTGTTTCCGTGTCTGGTGTGGTAGCTGGTGTTCCAGTGGATATGACTATCGAAGAAATCCAAGCAAACATCATGTGCGCCTGCCCGATCATCAACATCAACAGACTTCACCGTTTTGAAGGAGGTGTCAAAATTCCAGCGAGTCGGATTGAAATCACTTTTCGTGCCAGTATGCTGCCGAGGGAAGTTCGTCTCTTCTGCTACATCAACTCATTTCGTCCTTTCGTGAATCGGCCGGTTTTGTGTCTCAAATGTTTGAGATACAACCATGCTACGGAGAATTGCAGATCGAGGAAACGTTGCTCCAATTGTTCGGCTATGCATGACGAAATGGAGTTAGGAGATTGTCAAAATCCCAAAAAGTGCTTCTACTGTAAGATCGATCACCGCACCTCGGATATGGACTGTCCTGAAAGAACCCGGCAACGGAATATCAAGACCATCATGGCAAGGACAACTCTAACCTACATGGAAGCGAAGGAACAAAATCCAATATTCACTCAAAACAGGTACGACGTTCTTGCGAATGAAGAGGAGTTTCTATCTCTACCACAAACATATTCGAATATGGCTGCAGGAGAATTCAAGGTGAAACCTGGATATAAGTATAAACCTCAAAGATCTAAGCGACAGGTAGAGGAGGATGTGATCATTGTGGACCAGATACAAGTTTTTGCGGACAAGTAGAAGAAATCATCTGGAGAGCCGAGCAACAATGGAATTGCGTTGTTCAACAAATTCCGTGTTATGGATTATGAGCGATGGGCACAGAAAATTGAGGAAGCAAGATCAACGGAAATCCTAACGCAGCTGAGTACTGGAACAAAAAGAAGCGAAAATGGAGTGGATGGCACGGCCAAACCCATGAGTATCATGGTCCCAAACCACAGCACAAATGCAACAAGCACGATTCGATCAAGGAGTAGAAGCAGACTTAGAGACGATTAATTGCATCATATTAAAGAATGATGTAAACCGTAAGTAATAATGACAGGATTAAAAAAATTCCAAATAAACATACAAAGCCTAGAAAAACATAAGCGTGTTTCTGCCGATATTTTGATGGTATCTCTGTACGTAGCTCCATGCATAACCGTTAATGATTTTGAAAATGGGCTTAAGGAGATTTTCAAAGAAATCCGAAAGAAATCGCCAAGTTCAGAAAGGTAATAATTGGAGGTGACTTCATTGCTCACCACTTCTCCTGGGATCATCTTCATTCGGATGGGAAAGGAGTTGTACTATTCAACTTGATAAATGAAGAACATTTTGTTCTTATGAATGAGGTTTAACCAACATATTTTCCGGTGGACATAAATAAAAATCCTTCGGCAATTGATCTAGTTATAACATCTTGCAAGATGACACACTCTCACGCACTTCGAAGTATGATATCCTTTCCATAGATTTTTGGTATGAACAAATTTCCAAAAAGGTCAAAGGCAAAATAAATCTATCAGCCCCTAGATCCGACGGGATCTCCTATCAAATGTTGAATATGTTACAGCCAACAGTTAGAGATAACATAATTCAAGACCTGAATTCAATCTGGAAAACCAACAGAATTCCTACCGATTTGAAAACAATTAAGGATATTGGCATTCCTAAACAAGTTAAAAATCCAGAAATTGTTGAGGGCACACGGCCGATTTCATTGTTGAATTGTGGTCTCAAACTATTAAATGCTGCAGTCCTAGAAAGACTTGAAGATGTTCTGGTTGATAAAGATATACTTCCTGTTTTATCTTTCGGATTCAGAAAACGAATGTCCACGATCACATGTCTTGAATTCGTTACGAATAGGATTTTTCAAATTAAGAGATAGAATAGAATAGCTGCTATCGTTTTCGTTGACCTTTCAAATGCCTTTAATACTGTGAGAGCAGATAAACTTGAAGAAACTCTCCTAAATGTGGATATACCTCCTGAATTGTCTAGTTGGTTTATTTCCTTTTTAACAAACAGGAAAATTCAAATTCAGGTTGCAGATAAAACGATTACTCGATTCGTCACACAGGGACTTCCGCAAGGTGATGTTTGTTCACCTATTCTTTTCAACGTATATACAACTGCTTTGCATGGTATTCATGTAGAAGGAGTGGTACTAGTACAATACGCTGATGATTTTGCTGTTATCATCGAAGGAAGAAGTAAAGATGAAATAAATACTAGAGGGACAAAGTTCCTTAAGCTATTTAAATGCAAAGCCGATGAATTAAATCTGTCGATAAATGCACAGAAAACTAAGGTAATGCTTTTTGTTAATAGCTCGAAAGACTTAAACATCTGTATTGGAGATTCCAAGCTTGAAACCGTCCCACTATCAGATATCAGGCGGTCAAAAATCAAAAAATTGACTTTCACTGATCCTTTTTTCGTTATTTTTGGTCGATAGTAAACATTTCAACTAAGAGAATCTGAAAGTTTCAAGCTTCTAGCAGTTTTAGTTTCTGAAATATCAGATGTCGAAATCAAAAAAGAGTAAGAAAAGTACAAATTTTGCCGCAAAAATACACTACCACTCAAATAAAATTTCATCCACTATTTATCATATAACTACCACATCATTATACATCGTTGGAAGGTTAATTTAATAAGCTTTCCGAAAATAAAATCCATTTGGAAATTTGATGGAGACAAAAAAATTTAAAAATAAAAATAAAAAATAAATAATTGAAAATTAATGAAAATTTAACTTTATTGATCACAAACTTTCGAGTCTCGCACATTCCCAGGCTAATTCTCAGCTCTGGATGAATGTTTGAGTGTACTCTAACAAGTACTGAAGAGTTTGCCTGCCCCAAACTGCCCCATTGGAAATATATGCGATTTGAAAATTTTCGGTTATTATGGGAGATTTCAAATTGTACAAGAGCTTGTACAAACTTTTTCAACAATTATTTTGCAACTTTTGGAGTTATATTCGGTTGGTATAGTCGAAATATATTGTTAAAGAACATTTTTTCTAATATTTCATGACCAACTTTTACGTAAAACTACATTCGTTTATGCTTTATTCTAAAGTAAGTACCTGGGTTATGACGATTATAGAAGCATATGCGTAAGTATGTACCTACGCATATGCGCGGATGAGTTTAATTTATACCTAAGTCTGTACTTAACCTACTGTAGTGTCAATTTGAAGCCATAGTGTATTTTGTGTAGCTTTTATTTAAACTACTACAGTGTAATTCAAATTTACGGTTGAGACCAAGTGTGAGCATGGATAATAGAACCATTATTAATCTATTAGACGCAAAATTAAGCCATAGTGACAATGTTCACAGAGTTAACGGCGCCGGTGGTGTAGTGGTAAGCGTGATTACCTCTCACCCCAGAAGGCCTGGGTTCAATCCCAGTCGGCGCCGCCGGGATGTTCTGAGGCATAACATCTCTGATCACGCCTTCCTTCGGATGGGAAGTAAAGCCGTTGGTCCCCGGTTCATGAGTTGATAGGTCGATAGGTAGGGTCCAGGTGTGGGAGCTGCCTTCCTGGCACGTCGGTAGCATTGGTGCTCAGCACGGAAAACAAGATCGACGGAAAAAACAAACCAAAGGAAAAAAAATTTCACAGGGCCATTGAATTCATTTGTGAAAATTATAACATCTCGGTGGAAAACCGTAAACGTCTCGATGAAAAGATCCATAAAATCGTTACTAAATACATCAACAAATGGCATGAAGCTAATCGCACGAAAGAGCGATTTGAGTCGTATTTTGGAATTGGCTTGATGGAGAATTTGGCATCGAGGAATTCATCGAACAGGAGCAATGTGTTGCCCAACCTCGGCCTCGGGAACAAAACGTGGACGACCTTCAAAACCTTTCTTGGATTTGAGTGAAAGAGGAAAACGTCGCGTCATCGATAAAGAAGCAGTTGATCCAAAATTCGATACCATCGAGAAAACTTTGTTATTCGCAAGACGGACCGCTTATAATCGAAAGGATTTTAATTTAGTTAAAGTTATTGGGCATATTTAAAAAAACCAAAAAAGCTCTAAAACCATGCTGGTTCAACTAACTAATCAACGAGGAATGATGTCACCAGAAGAGGCTTTTAGTGCACTTATCGAGGCTGGATTGAGTAGATTTCTTTACGAAGTAATACACAGTGAATCACCTTCAAGATTTCCACCTTACTATGTGATCGGAGCAGTGAAAAAAATATGCGCCCCTCCTAGTGAATTCATCGAAGAAAGTGCATTGAAAATAAGAGTGAAACTCCAGGCGCTGATGGAAAATACAGTGAAACGAATCGTCCAAATAATTGATGCAGAGCTCAACGAGTATATGGATAGCAACGATCTAGTTTCTACGGAACTGGTTCTTCTATGTAGCTGGGGTATGAACGGATCAACTGGATATTCGCAATATAATCAAGTGCTACCAGAAGGATGTCAGGACGATTCAGATGTATTTTCGTCCTCTTTAACACCAATTCAGTTGTTCATGTACAATGATAGAAAGGAAATTATGTGGTTTAATCCCATGTCTCAAAGTATTCGATTTTGTAGGCCATTCATCCTTGAATTCATTAAAGAGAGTAAAGAAGTTATACTGCTACAAAACACGATGTAGAAAAAGAAATGAGTGAACTAACGCCACTGAAAATTGAACTCTCAAACGACAAGTTTATACTTGTTGATTTTGATTTTGTCCTCAGTATGATAGACGGAAAAGTCTTAACTTATATCACTGGAAATTCGTCGATGCAGAATTGTCCAATATGTGGGGCAACACCAAATGTAATGAATGATGCAGAGAAATTCGAGGAAGGATTTATATCAAACGAAGAAGCCTTGCATTACGGCATATCTCCACTTCATGCTTGGATAAGATTTTTCGAATGCCTTTTGCATATTGCATACAGAATGGATATCAAAAAATGGAAGGTAACGAAACCGTTCAAAGAACTATATGAACAAAGAAAAAAACATGTGACGACACAGCTTTACGAAAAATTTGGAGTAAGAGTAGATCAACCACGATCGGGTGGAGCAGGTACCAGTACTAAAGGAACCGTTTGTCGAAGAGCATTTGGAAATCCCAAGCTTTTAAGCTCCGTGCTGAACATTGATGAAGAGTTAATTTTCAGATTCCGGAATATATTAATTGCTATTAACTGCCAAGAGCCAATAAACCCGGAAAAATTTGATGCATATTGCAAGGAAACATATAGGCTCTATCTTAAATTGTATGATTGGTACAAAATTCCTGCAACCGTGCATAAAGTTCTCGCTCATGCCGGAGAAATAATCATACATTCACCAGCACCACTTGGTTCATTAGCGGAAGAGGCAGCAGAAAGTCAACATAAACAATTGCAAAAATATCGAACCCATCATGCAAAAAACGATCAAGAGTAGATGATGTCTTTATTCGTGCCATTAATGAATCGGACCCACTGATCAGTTCCATTTGGATGGCAAAAAGACGACAGAAAAAAGTATCCCTGGATTATCCCAACATCGTGAAAAGTTTCATGATATTTGAAAATTCTGTAAGTGATTCAGTAGTCGATACTAATAACTTCAATGCCTTGGAGGAACTTATGAAAGCAGTCGATGAAATTGAAGAAGAATTTGTTCATGATGATATTGTAACAGAGGAATAAAAAGAAATTCGTTGAAACATATTTGATTTTGATTATTGTATCATGGCTTTTTGTATTTTTTTTTCAGAAGATTTGTTGAAAAAAATAAACATATTTAAAAAAAAAAGGTTTATTTTTTATTTCTTACGGTGTTTCCCCCAATAAAACCATGGTAGGTTGTCTTTGTTCAATAGATTTTATTCTCTGAAAACAAGCTTGAAACTGTAACCGTTATAAAATCGTAAAAATTAAATTTTAATTAATCAAAAGTTAGGCCCTTTTCAAAAGTTGGTCATGAAAATGTTGATGAAACAAATCAAGAATAATAGCAGAAATTGTGAAAAAATGATAGAAATATTTTTGACCGCCTGGTTGTATGAAAATGCCCCATAGTGAGGCGGTACCATTAGTGTATTTGGAATTGACCGTCATCCACCGAAGCTGTATGAGTTGTCGCGTGTCTCTGTTGTTCATTGCATGGCAGGCGAAAGCTGAATCGTGTTTTGTCGTGGAGTGTTGTGGTTTTAGATGCACGATTACCCCCTATCCCATTAGAGCGTGACATAATAATCATCGCCCCATATGAAACTGTGTAGCAACTAATACTTCCCCAACATCAAAGTTAATTTAAACATTTTTACATGTATATTGTTTGCATTTCATAGATTACACATATGTTTCACTTCACTACATCTCCTACAATACATTTCA
Organism: Ochlerotatus camptorhynchus; assembly: GCF_037179485.1. NCBI lineage: Eukaryota > Metazoa > Arthropoda > Insecta > Diptera > Culicidae > Ochlerotatus > Ochlerotatus camptorhynchus. The sequence continues at coordinate 19,407 of NW_027041062.1, forward strand.
TATTATATTATATTGTACTGTATTGCATCGTTTTATATTATTTTGCATTATTTCAAATGTGTCATTCCTTATTTTTCAGCTTTATATAAAATATCGCAAGTTTATTATTTCATAAATAGTACATACAATATTTTTTATGTTCTGCATTTCACTATATATTTTATACACATTAAGTCCCATACACATTATGTATATATTGCATGATTATAACATTATCTTTATGGTGTAGTATGTGTTCTGGATGCGACCTCGACCTCGAGAATTCCATGGATCTCGGGTGAAGCGTACCGTGATTAGGAGTATGACCATTCAAACCAAGACGACCTCAAATTATAAACAACTTTCGGGGATGCCGTTTTATTTGCATAGCTTTGCTGCGTATGCAACCACTCGACGAACACTTGAAGAAATATTATTATTTAAACATTTATTTTCAACTCTTCAATGATGAAACATCTTTTGAGTTCGTTGATGAAGGAACATCTTTGGATTTAGAACGTAAAGATTAGTTTTTCTCAGCAGATCGTTGAATATTTGAATATATGACATCATTAGATTTACATAATAATAATACACTTTTTTTCAGTTTTCATTCATGCGGGATGTATGGATTTTAATTATTGAGGCTTGCTTTCAGCTCTTCGATGATAAAACACCTCTAGGATTATATTATAATATTTCATTTATATTATTGAATTTTGCATTTATATTATAAATATTCACTTTTTCAGCTAAGAGATGAACTAGCCTACAGAAGTTAAAGTAAAGTTAAAGTAAAGTTAAAGTAAAGTTAAAGTAAAGTTAAAGTAAAGTTAAAGTTAAATTAAAGTAAAGTTAATGTAAAGTTAAAGTAAAGTTAAAGTTAAATTAAAGTTAAGTAAAAGTCAAGTTAAAGTTAAGTTAAAGTTAAGTTAAGTTAAATTAAAGTTAAGTTAAGTTAAAGTTAAATTAAAGTTAAGTTAAAGTTAAGTTAAAGTTAAGTTAAAGTTAAGTTAAAGTTAAATTAAAATTAAATTAAAGTTAAGTTAAAGTTAAGTTAAAGTTAAGTTAAAGTTAAGTTAAAGTTAAGTTAAAGTTAAGTTAAAGTTAAGTTAAAGTTAAGTTAAAGTTAAGTTAAAGTTAAGTTAAAGTTAAGTTAAAGTTAAGTTAAAGTTAAGTTAAAGTTAAGTTAAAGTTAAGTTAAAGTTAAGTTAAAGTTAAGTTAAAGTTAAGTTAAAGTTAAGTTAAAGTTAAGTTAAAGTTAAGTTAAAGTTAAGTTAAAGTTAAGTTAAAGTTAAGTTAAAGTTAAGTTAAAGTTAAGTTAAAGTTAAGTTAAAGTTAAGTTAAAGTTAAGTTAAAGTTAAGTTAAAGTTAAGTTAAAGTTAAGTTAAAGTTAAGTTAAAGTTAAGTTAAAGTTAAGTTAAAGTTAAGTTAAAGTTAAGTTAAAGTTAAGTTAAAGTTAAGTTAAAGTTAAGTTAAAGTTAAGTTAAAGTTAAGTTAAAGTTAAGTTAAAGTTAAGTTAAAGTTAAGTTAAAGTTAAGTTAAAGTTAAGTTAAAGTTAAGTTAAAGTTAAGTTAAAGTTAAGTTAAAGTTAAGTTAAAGTTAAGTTAAAGTTAAGTTAAAGTTAAGTTAAAGTTAAGTTAAAGTTAAGTTAAAGTTAAGTTAAAGTTAAGTTAAAGTTAAGTTAAAGTTAAGTTAAAGTTAAGTTAAAGTTAAGTTAAAGTTAAGTTAAAGTTAAGTTAAAGTTAAGCTAAAGTTAAGTTAAAGTTAAGTTAAAGTTAAGTTAAAGTTAAGTTAAAGTTAAGTTAAAGTTAAGTTAAAGTTAAGTTAAAGTTAAGTTAAAGTTAAGTTAAAGTTAAGTTAAAATTAAGTTAAAGTTAAGTTAAAGTTAAGTTAAAGTTAAGTTAAAGTTAAGTTAAAGTAAAGTTAAAGTTAAGTTAAAGTTAAGTTAAAGTTAAGTTAAGTTAAAGTTAAGTTAAAGTTAAGTTAAGTTTGGGGCGACCCCGGCGTAGTGGTTAACATCCATACCTCTCACGCCAAAGTCACGAGTTCAAATCTCACCCCGGACAAGTCACGAATGAACCAAAAGTGTTAAAGTTTGCTACTGCAAACCTTTCCCCACATCCAACATCCTAGCGATTTCTCGTGGAAGCGCAGAGGATTTCTCGGTTTCCTTCACAGTGAGTATCACGTCAACACATTCCTTCCCATTCCCAATTGGACCTGCATTCGGACACGGCCGGCGCTGGTATTGCTAAATATTAGATCTTCAGTTTTTACACATTGAGGATGAATGTTAGTCCCAAACATCATCTGTTGGTTCTCTGTGTAATTGCAGCTGATCTGGTAATAACAGAGTAGCAACCGTGGGCGGTCAATAATGCTAATTAGGGATTTCATCCAGAATGAGCTGAAAAACACCTGAAATCGTGCTCGACCATCTTCGATTTGGATGATACTTGGCACATATTTTCAGTATGATAGACCAAGTATTTTCCGTAGGAGAGGAGACCCTTTTGACTCAAGGGTAATTTTTGAAAAGGGCCTATGTGTTTTTGCACACATACTTTAAAAAAAAAGTAGTTCGAAAACAGTTGGTTGTAGAAAAAAAATTACTCAGAAGGAGTTGTAGGAAACTAATAAGGCTTTATAAAAAACGGATTTTTTTTCGTCTTTTTACAAAAAAATTAAAAACAAACCTCAAAATTCAAATAATAAAAAAAAAAGTATTTTTGATTTTTTTTTTATAAAAAACTTGAATAGAAAGCAGAAGTTTTGAAAACAACTCTAGGATGGACAAACTTTCAATCAAAAAGTTTTTCTAAGAGCAACTTTTGAGGCATTTTTGAATATTTCATTATTTACGGCAAAATGTTCAGTTTTATGTTAGTATATGATTATAAAAATCATTTCAAACAATAGTGCTTATATCGATAAACTTCCTAAATATAACCGTTTTCGAGATATTTAAAATTTACTTTCATCAAAAAAATTTTTTGTAGAAAATAAGCAATTTTCATAAGTTAATCGTGATTCTCCATCAGCATTAATTAATTAATTTAGCTTTATTTAGGAGGCTTTCAGCCTCCATCAGCATTGATAATATTAACAAGATACATATATATATTTACCTTCAATTTGTCTTTTGACGATTGAACGATCAGACAACCCGTTAAGAATTTACAGGGGAAATAAAAACACTATTATTTTAAATATAGAAACCAACACAAGTTAAGTTGCACTTATTTTCATTATCAAGCGTAGTTTCATCCTATTTAAGTTGTTAATATTGATGTACCTATCCATCTTATTATTTTAGGTACATTATAATGTCTTCCATGGTATTTTTCATGAAAAAAAAAGAGCTTCTCTGTTAGAGTAGCTTCAATACCAAAACAATATTTATACCTGAATATCCAAATGGTACCTACGTTTGTATATAAGCATGACCATCCTTTTGAAAACAGACATCACTAAAAAAAATCTTTTAAAGTGAACAAGTATAATTTGAATATGGAATTCAAGAAGATCGAGTGTTGCAAGCCGTTTCTTAATAAACGGTGTTCGTCAAAGCTTCGCAAATTATCCGAAAATTTGATTGAAAAACATAAGTTCCCAGAGTGGAAATTTAATTTGGATACATCTCTATCAATGTGTGAAACGTGTCGCTTGAAGTTAAATAGAATCGAACCATGTGCTAAAAATCTGGAACTAGAGGTGCAACCGTCAGTCATGGACATCGCGGAGCCGCAGCCATCTACATCTCGACATGGCCTCGAAGAAATACCATCAACTACGTCAATAACAACAGCATCATCTCAGGATAGTGGAGAGCAACAATTTTCCAGGACGCATAATATTGAGCTATCCAACAAGGGCATAGCTGGTATCAACGTATCGCCAATATCGACAAAAAAAAAATTCCAGAATGTAACCTATCCCCGGAGAAAGTATATGGACATTACCAATGGCATAAAGAACGCATCTTCGGGTTTCAAGCGGAAGAAGATGACCTGGAGCAACTAAAATTGAAAGCTGCGGAACACAATGAGATGATCGGACAACTGAAGGAGAGATTTGCTGATCCAGGTTCATCGAGAGACGATCAAATAAGGATTCTGACGATTTTGCGAGGGGGGCGACTCTATCTACGATGCAGAAAAGATTGTGTTTTGCTGTGGCTAGCTGCACGCACGCTGAGTAGATAGAAGGAAGATTTATGTCGATTTTGAAGATTTCCTCCAAAAAGATGAAGCACTATGCAAGTAGATGCGAGAAATGAAAGATGATTTTTCGAAGATTCATTCGCTAGTGTGAGATTTTTTGAGCATCTAGAATTGAGATTTAGGTGTGTCGCCCCCCTCGCGATTTTGCCGAAATCTTGGTCAACGCAAACGGTAATGGACGAGTTTGAAACAAATAAATATATTGTATTGCAAGCTCGATGCTTAGGACACGGTTTGGATCCCGAAATTAAAAACGAGGTATTGCAGTTCTTCGAAAGCGACCAGATAAGCAGAGCCACGCCAGGCCTAAACGATTACGTTTCAGTGAAGAAGGAAGGTAAGACGATTCATATTCAAAAGCGACTTTTAGTTTGTACATTGCGAGAAGCTTTTATTAAATTTCAAGAAGTTAGTAAAAATATCATTGGATTTAGTTCATTTGCAGCACTAAAACCAAAGCATTGAAAATTACTTGGTAGTTCAGGTTCTCACAATATTTTTGTTTGTACCATCCATGAAAATATTAATTCAATGCTTCATTGTCTTAGAAAATATTCATTGGAAAAAGATTTCAACCATTATTTTGAAGAAATATTATTCATTTTATTTATTTTGTTTTTCTTCATCGGACTTAACGTGTCTAAATGAAGCCTGATGGGGAATGCAGCTCATCATCCAGAACTAAACATTGTTATCTCCGCGAATGCGAACGTTGTCCAGGTCCCTTAGATTTTGAAAGAAGTTTTTCAGAAAAATTCGAGGAACACGGTATGTCTGAAATACGTTTTGAACAATGGGTTTCAACTGATCGATGTAGTTTAGAGAAACTTGTAAAACCAGTAGATGGATTTGTTCCTTATTTTTGCGACATGTTGGAAAAACTGATATCCCATGATTATATTAAAACTCAGCAGTCTAGTTTCTTGAGAAATATAAAAAATACTCTTAAAAATGGAGAAGTTGTCATAATTTGTGATTTTTCCGAAAATTATTCATTTGTTCTTCAAGATGCTGCCCAAAGTAGTTACTGGAATAATCAACAAGCTACTATTCATCCTTTTTGCATTTATTATTCAGAATCAGGTAGAATTAAAAATTTAAGTTTGATCGTAATCTCTGAAGTTTTAAAACATGATACAATTGCGGTGCAAGTATTTATTTCAAAATTACTGACCTTTTTGCAAACAAAAAACGAGTAAAAAAAGCGATGTTTATGTCTGATGGAGCTGCATCCCGATATAAAAAATGCAAAAATTTTGCAAGGCTTTGTAAATTTAAAACGAAGTAAAACGAATGGCAAGGAATGCAAGTGTGGCTGTAGAACACGAACATCCAATCACAAGTGCAGCAGAGTTATATGCATGGGCTAACCAGAAGAGTAATGATTATTTAACAAAATTTCATTTTGTTTTGTGTCACAAAAGGAATACGAACAGGGGGCTGCAGAATGGAAAAGTATTTTTGAAAAGGCCAAAACGATCCCAGGTACAAGAAAATATCACTTTATTGTTCCGATTTCCGAAAATAAAATATCAGCGAAATTATTTTCGAATAACGAAGAACGCACCATTCATTACATATAAAAACATGCCAATCAAAAGTTCACCAAATAAAAATATATCCAACGAAAAGGTTTATGTACAAATTATTATTATTAAAGACGATCGAAAGTAATAAATGTAAGATGCAAATAAAAACGCAGGGTATTTCATTTATTTATCTTATTTATCTTATAAGTTTAAAACCAATTTTCCAATAGTCTATTGGTGGAAGGGTAAGTTGAAGGTAAGTACATGCATATCTTGCAAAACTTATCATATTTGATGGACAATCACGTATAACTTACGAAAATGGCATATTTTCTAAAAAAAATAATTATGGTGAAAGCAAATTTGAAATATCTCGAAAACGGTTACATTTAGGAAGTTTATTGATATGAGCACTATCGTTTAAAATGATTTTTATAATCATATACTGACATCAAACTTAACATTTTGCCGTAAATAATGAAAGTTTCAAAAATGCCTTAAAAGTTGCTCTTAGAAAAACTTTTTTATTAAAAGTTTGTCCATCCTGGAGTTGTTTTCAAAACTTCTGCTTTCAAGTTTTTATAAAAAATTATAAAAAAAAAAATCAAAAACACATTTTTTTTTGTTATTTGAATTTTGAGGTTTATTTTTGTAAAAAAAACGAAAAAAAAATTTCGTGTATATTTTTTATAAAGCCTTATAAGTTTCCTACAACTCCTTCTGAGTAAATTTTTTCTACAACCAACTGTTTTCGAACTACATTTTTTTAAGTATGTGTGCAAAAACACTTAGGCCCTTTTCAAAAATTACCCTTGAGTCAAAAGGGTCTCCTCTCCTGCGGAAAATACTTGGTCTATCATACTGAAAATATGTGCCAAGTATCATCCAGATCGAAGATAGTCAAGTTTGGTGACTGACCGATTTGGCGTGGATTTATACTAATGCTAATGCTAATGCCTAGTGCATAAATATGTGTAAATACATCAAATTCATTTTTTTTGAAGATTGGAGCAATGCGTAAAAATTTTTTGTTGTAAATTTCATTTAAATTAAAATAAACAAAGCTGATGAGTACGCATGTCAATTGTCCGTGACAAACCTCCCCAATATCTACTTAGTTTATGAACAGCCCATTTGCTGTTTTTTTTTTCTGAAAACTATCTTATCAATCGGTCACTACCAAAAACTTCAGATCCTGCGAAATGGCCAGTGAAAGAACTATGTACCATCTTCTGCGCCTATGTCACCGTCAACCGTTCCCGCTTGGCCAGGTCCCACCGGACAATGATTTTATTCTTATTTGTAACGTACAGTAACCGATAATTGTCTGTCAAATACAGTCGCGTCGGTGACAGATGCTGTCAAGTACAATTGATTTCGATATTGTTGAAATAAAAATACTTTTGAACTTAATTCAAACATAAAAATTTTAGTTTTAAATAATCTTTCAATTTACTTTGAATAATTCATATGTTTAAAGCTCGGTTTGGAATATAAACATTTTTAAACAGGTGAATTTATTCATCAGATTTTGCACTATTTCTGCCACATAGTTTGATGAAGGAGGTTCTCATCTAGCATCCAGAATGGCACACGAATCAAGGAATGAGTTTGCAGCTGAATTATTAACGAAAGAAAAAGTCGATGAAGAGAATCGATCAAAGTCACTTACACCCCTTTCCTTCGAACCCCCTCAAATATTTACGACCGTCATGAAAGTAGTTGATTGGAATTTATTTATCATTTCACTAAAATTAAATGAAAAATAGACCAATGGAAAACCTTATGTGGGTGACATTGGGCCAAAACATAAATTTGGTTAAAATATCTTAAAATATGTAATTGTAACGTAGCTAGTAGGAGTGCACTTGGTTAAGATCACAATGTACTTCGTATGTATGGTTAAAGATTACGTGTAACCCTCATCTATCCACATAAAAGTGTGTTCAAACATTTGTTTGCCTATGGAAGTTTTTAAAAACGTGTTTTGCTACTATTTATGACATTTAACTTAACGCGTCTAATTAAATAACACAACTGGTTTATATTATTGTCGTTCAAGTTGGACATCGGAAAATCCCACACGCGACATTCGATTTTACCCTCGTTCTGTACGTTAAACATAACGTCGGACATAGTGCGCTGAATAGCGCATCATTGTGTGAATACAGCGCACTATGTCCGACGTTATGTTTAACGTACAGAACGAGAGTAAATTCAATTGGCGCGTGTGGGATTTTCCGGTTTTCTACTGAAACGATAATATCTACAATTTACTCTAGGAGTTCAAGAAACTCATTGCATTAATCATTTTCTGTATATTCAAGATATTTGCATTAATAAAAAAATCGGCCCAATGTCAGCCACTAGGCCCAATGTCACCCACTAGGCCCCCGTCACCCACTAGGTCACCCCGTCTTACGGTAACTTTGTTTCTTTTTAAATACTTATAAGTACTTTAAATTCTTTTTAGTAATTTAAATCTTTTTTTAATACTTCTGAGTGCTTGGAATTATGTTTAAATACTTTTATGTACTTTAAATCCTCTATAACACTTTTGAGTACTTTGATTCCTCTTTCAATAGTTTTGAGTGCTTAAAGTCCTCTTTAAGTACTTTTGATTAGTTTAATTCCTCTACAAATACCGTACACGGAACCGAATTTTGTTCATTTAAATCAAAACTATAAACTATATAAACTATAAACATATGAATAATTCAAAATAAATTAAAAACATGTTTGCAATAAAAATATATATGTTTGAATAAAGAGGCAACTAACCATCACTCGATTTGCTTTTGCTTCTTCTTCTTCTATTCCTAAATCATCACTTTCTAAAAGTATTGGTAAAATTCGTTGGTAGCGTGCGTCGCCGTACCAAAACAGTCAATGAATCATAAATATCAACTGGTATGGTGAGCAAAATCTACCATCTCTTTCAAGAGCAAATTTTCATTACGTCGAATGTAACAAAGGTAAACAAAGTCGAGCTATCAGTGTCAATCGATTCTCCTGCTATTACACTATATACTGTCCGAATATAGGATCAAATCCCATTTTTAAATTTATTTACCAGTCAAATTGCTTTTTGACGTAATCACCTTCCGATCAAAATAGTTTTCGATGTTACTTAAGTCACCCGATTTCTAAGGAGATGCCGTTTGCCTTAAGTAACAACACTGAGAAACCCGTGAAAAGTGTACTTTCGTCGTTTTGCTTTCTCATTATTAAAGTGAATAAATCGAACTGTTTGTTGCTAAGATGATTTCGGTGGTCCTAAAATGATGAATGGGCTGCACGTAAGGAGACGTAATTGATAATTCAAGATAAACATTTCAAAAGGTCCTATCTTCATTGATCGATTCTCTTCATCGACTTTCTCTTTCGTCAATAACTCAGCTGCAAAACCTTTCCCTGTTGTATTTGACGTTTTGGACGCTACATAAGAACCTCCTTTATCAAACTATGTGGTAGAATTAGCGCGAAATCTGTTTGCATAGCAGTGGTTATGGAAAGAGAAAGTCGATGAAGAGAATCGATCAAAGCAGATAGGACCATTTGAAATGTTCATCGAGAATTCTCCCGAATATCCTGGTAAATACACTTTGACTTAAGTAACAATAGGGGCCATCAAACGACGTATAATAACTTTTGACTCAAAAACCAGTATTTTTTAGCATGAAAGCTAGCGATTTGCATTTGTATGATTAAAACCCTGCTAAATATGTTAAACATTGCTATCACTATGAGATTATATGTGTTTAATTGGAAATAGGAATAACTTTTCGGTCATCAAAACAAAACTTTATTTTTCTCGGATCGGTGCGAATGTTACTTACGACATAATGAAAATTTGCTCTTGATATGGTCGCCCCCGGCGCACCGGCGACCAAATTTGGACCAAGTGGCGCCTCGAGGTTCGAGTCTCCCAAGTCCGCCCCGTCCGCCGAGCGGTCCAGGGGCGAGCCGTGGGCGAATAGCCCGCTGTATGTGGGATTTTTCTATGCTTCCGCATATGAACGAGCAGCAATGAATCACGGACGGTTCCATTGGACACCACAACAACAGGAGCTCGCAGAGCAAGTTCCTCAGCTGCCACGGCAGCGGGTACCGCGCTTTTTTTTTTGCTGGCGCTTTTGCTGGCAGTTGTGCTGTCTGTGTCACTTTTGACACCTGTTCTGGTACAAATTGCTGTCTTTTGCTCTAGTACCGGGTGCACCAGGTACACTAAAAAAAACAGCTAGGTGAACCAAAAAAAAATCGCGTGAAGGAGGTCCTTACCCTTTGGGTCCATGCTATTGGTCCCAAGCAAACGATTAACGTATCCCATTCTAGTCGAAATTCTAGTACTACGCAATGTTTGTTTTGATTCGCTATGAAAGTTTGACAGATAAAATGAGGGGTTAGTGGATTTTCCTATGTTTCGAGGGGTGAATCGATTAACTTGGGACCGAAGAGAGTACCAGAGCTGAGCCAAAAAGTTGAGCACGTTATTTCGGGACCTTCTAGTCTTAGAGTTACCTCTATGGTTATCAGGGAATCAAAATCAACGATTCAGATAAAGATAATGGCATTCTCATTTTGGTTACACTCATGATTATTACAAATCCATAAATCACAATGGACAGTTCTGGAAACGATAATGCGATTATCATTTGTGTAACAGATCATGATCATATGAAATAGCGATAATCTCAGATCATCATCATCAGCTCTCGTCACTGAAAATTCCCCATTTAAAACAAGGCTAATCAAATACCCTATAATATATGAATTTTCGGAATGAGGATGACGTATAGAGATCGAAAATCGATGTTTGCCGCCATTATGAAATCCAAGATAGTGGCCATCGATTTAAGAAAAACTGTCGAAAATTGATGTCCGCCACCATTTGGAAATGCAAGATTACCCTGCGCTTCACTTTTATGTTACTTATGACGGGCGCTAGAATATATGGATCATATTTCCAACATAGAATATTTCGTGATCCTGACCATATAGAAAGTTACTGTCTTGAGCAAAGTTGTTCAGGTGACCAAGTCCTTTCGGATGGTGGCTATATTAGTTCAGAACTCTCTCACTACGCAGCGCTAGTGTGCATGTGCAATTCCTATATAAACTGTATCTCGAGAGCCTGGCCATATAGAAAGTTGCTGTTTTCAGCAAAGTTGTGCAGGTGATCAAGTCCTTTTGGATGGTGGCCATATTAGTTCAGAACTCTCTCACTACGAAGTGCTAGTGTGCATGTGCAATTCTTATATAAACTGTATCTCTAGAGCCTGGCCATATAGAAAGTTGCTGTTTTCAGCAAAGTTGTGCAGGTGAGCAAGCCCTTTCGGATGATGTTCATATTAGTTCAGAACACGCTCACTACGCGGCGCTAGTGTGCAAGTGAATTTCCTGTATAAGCTGTATCTCGAGAACCTGGCCATATAGAAGGTTACTGTCTTGAGAAAAGTTGTTCAGGTCACTAAGTCCTTTCGGATGATGGTCATATTATTTCCGAACCCTCACACTACGCGGCGCTAGTGTACACATGAACTTTCTTAATATGTTATGACTCCAAAGCTTGTCCATATAAGATGTTGCTGTGCAATGTGAGAACAGGAACCGGAAAAAGGATGACGTGTAGAGGCCGGAAATCGATGTCAGATGCCATTTTGGAATCCAAGATGGCGGCCATCGGTTCAAGAAAAACTGTCAAATACCCTACAATATGGATATTTTTGGAAAGGGGATGACGTGTAGAGGCCGGAAATCGTTGCCAGACGTCATTTTGGAATCCAAGATGGCGACCATCGGGTCAAGAAAAACTGTCAAATACCCTACAATATGGGTATTTCCGGAGAGGGAACGACGTGTAGAGGCCGGAAATCGATGTCAGACGCCATTTTGGAATCCAAGATGGTTGCAGTTGTTGTTGTTGTCTGCTTTGATAAAATTTACACATAAATCAATTTTACGGATGTTCCGGATCTTCTCACGGACCATCTGGTGACTACTCAGAGCCATTGAACAGCTAATGTATCTAAAATTACCATTTTACTACACTTCACATAGTTGCAGAGTAAAATCAAAGCCTACTTTGATCAAATTTACACAGCAATAAATTTATCAGATTTTCCGGATCTTCCAGCGGGTTGTCGTGACCACTCGGAACAATTGAACCACTAATATAACAAAAATCAGCATTTTACTACAGGCCTACTTTAATCAAATTTGCGCAGCAATACATTTTACGGATGTTCCGGATCTTTCGGCGAGCCACTTGGAGCCAGTGAACAGCTAATATATAAAAAAATCATATTATTACTACATTATATACAGTTGCAATTAAAAATCAAGGCATACTTTGATGAAATTTACTTAGCAACCAATTTTACGGATGTTCCAGATCTTTCGGTGGGTCATCTGGTGACCATTCGGAGCCAATGACCAGCTAATATTTCAGAAATCACAATTTTACTGTATTCCATATAATTGCGGAGGAAAATCAAGGCCTACTTTGATCAAATTTACACAGCAATCAATTTTACGGATGTTCCGTATCTACCAGCGGACCATCTGGTGATAACTCGGAGCCATTGAACAGCTAACATATCAAAAATCACTATTTTACAACATTTCTCATTGTTGCAGAGAAAATCAAGGCCTACTTTGATCGAATTTATGTATCACTAAATTTTACGGATGTTTCGGATCTTCCGGCGGATCACCTGGTGACCACTTGGAGCCATTGAAACGCTTATATATCTAAAATCATTAATTTACTACATTTCATATAGTTGCAGAGAATAATCAAGGCCTACTTTGATCAAAAATACATAATAATCCAGATTAAAGTTGATCCAGGTCATCGGAAGGCCTTCCGGTGGACGCTCAGTATTAAGAACCAGGTTATAGGTTGATTTTGTTAAAATATTAATCAGCACTACCCATAGATGCCTGTTGCTGTGGATTTTCAGCACCACCTTGTTGTAGACGACTGGTACCTTTTCTCCCCCCGATGGTCTCTCGGAAACTCGGAATAAAACCGGAACCACTTGGCCAATTTTTTCCAATTTTTAGTAGACCATAATTTCGAACATTTTTCTACTCACTGTGAAAATTTCAACCAATTTCATGATTAAACAAAAAAGTTATACCTATGCAAACATTGCTATTCGTATACCTGTTCGTAAAAATAAAAACTGCACAAGCGCGTTAGGCCCTCCCCAGAAGTAAAGCAGGTGGTGTTCGTTTGAAACGCTAATAACTTTTCGGGGGTAACTCGGATTCACATCCGGTCTTTAGCCAAGATGTTCCCAATACTCCAAAAGTGATACAGTTTGTACACGAAGAAAATCGACCCACTACAGCGCCACCTAGAGCCGCGAATGTGAAAGTGGCTCGCTCCCCCATACATTTTGTCGATTTTCCCCATACAAACTTCAAGCCGTTTGAGCGAGAGGTTCCCGTGAACCAAATGACTTCAAATTTTGGCAGGGTGATTCTGACCCCCCAAACTACCATTCCAGAGGGTAGCGTTTGGAATTCCAGACTTTGACTTTTTTTTTCATATAACGCTGAAACACTCTAGTGACCATGGAAAACATGTTGCCGCCATATTGGATCCAAAATAGCGTCTGGAATCTATATCTGGCCTCTACACGTCGTCCATTTTCGGAAATTCCCACATTGTAGTGTATTTGACAGTTTTTCTTAAACTGATGGCCACCATCTTGGATCCCAAAATGTCGTCTGGCATCTATTTCCTTCCAAAAATATCCATATTGTAGGGTATTTGACAGTTTTTCTTGAACCTACGGTTGCCATCTTGGATTCCAAAATGGCATCTGACATCGATTTCCGGTCTCTACACGTCATCTCCGAAAATACCCATGTTGTTGGGTATTTTACAGTTTTTCTTGAAACGATGGCAACCATCTTGGATTCCAAAATGGCGTCTGACATCGATTTTCGGTCCCTACACGTCGTTCCTTATCCAGAAATACCCATATTGTAGGGTATTTGACAGTTTTTCTTGACCCGATGGTCGCCATCTTGGATTCCAAAATGACGTCTGGCATCCATTTCCGGCCTCTACACGTCGTCCCCTTTCCAAAAATATCCATATTGTAGGGTATTTGACAGTTTTTCTTGAACCGATGGCCGCCTTCTTGGATTCCAAAATGGCATCTGACATCGATTTCTGGCCTCTACACGTCATCCCTTTTCCTGTTCCTGTTCTCACATTGCACAGCAACATCTTATATGGACAAGCTTTGGAGACATAACATATTAAGAAGTTCATGTGTACACTAGCGCCGCGTAGTGTGAGAGTTCTGAAATAATATGACGATCATCCGAAAGGACTTAATCATCTGAACAACTTTGCTCAAGACAGTAACCTTCTATATGGCCAGGTTCTCGAGATACATATAAACAGGAAATTTACTTGCTCACTAGCACCGCGTAGTGAGCGTGTTTTGAACTAATATGACCATCATCCGAAAGGACTTGCTCACCTGCACAACTTTGCTGAAGACAGTAACCTTCTATATGTCCAGGTTCTCGAGATACAGCTTATACAGGAAATTCACTTGCACACTAGCGCCGCGTAGTGAGCGTGTTCTGAACTAATATGAACATCATCCGAAAGGACTTGCTCACCTGCACAACTTTGCTGAAAACAGCAACTTTCTATATGGCCAGGCTCTCGAGATACAGTTTATATAGGAATTGCACATGCACACTAGCGCTGCGTAGTGAGAGAGTTCTGAACTAATATGGCCACCATCCAAAAGGACTTGACCACCTGCCCAACTTTGCTGGAGACAGTTACTTTCTATATGGTCAGGATCACGAAATATTCTATGTTGGAAATATGATCCATATATTATAGCGCCCGTCATAAGTAACATAAAAGTGAAGCGCCTCTAGCGGCGTAGTTCTCAATTTAACCCGAATCCAATGGCACAGGCTTGTTGGTCTAACCCAGTACAGCAACTTTTTCCAAGACAGTATAGCTTTATGTATTGAAACAAATGAGATAATCCACTACAGCCCCCATTAGTGAAAATCCCATAAGCTGTGGGTATCCTTATTCGCGGATAGCCCGGCAATAAGGATCCGGCAATAAGAGATACCGGCAATAAGGAATCCGGCAATAAGGATTCCTGACTGTATATGTGTCATCCCGATTCCAAAAATATCCGTATTGTAGGGTATTTTACCTCCAGAACAACTTTTCCGAGGACAGCAAGTTCCTAGATTTTGAGATACATTACAAAGTGATTGTTATCATATCAGTAGATCATCGTTTTTGTTGCTGATCATGATGTGTAACACAAATGATAATCCATGATCTTACTGTACACTGATCATGATTCCGATAACTAGTATTTTTATCGTCGGTAAGCATCGGAAGATAGCATTTTCTTGATTCCCTGATGGTTATAGCATGCCGATATAAGCATTAACTTCTTCAGAGGATCATCACCGATCGTTTCAAACAAGTTTTGCACTCTCATTGGTGGAAAAATGACAGAACAGCGAACAAAAAAAATCGATTAGTTGTTAATCGTGTAATTAAAAAATGGGACATCTCTGATTTTGGTGTGATTGTTTTGATAAAAAAGCGCGCAAAATTTCATCTCTACCGGCAGCTTAACCACTAAATTACCTTGCATACTGGGGGTATTCATTGGATGAAAGGGACCGTGAAAGAGGACACTAAAATTGAAAGTTTTTCTTCCGACAGTTTCATCTTAGTATTCATCTTTGATTTGACCTCCAGTTTTTATTAATTGTGTGTATTCGATTACGTCAAATTGTGGGATTCTACGAATAACACAAGTAAGTAAATGCAGTGATGTAAAATCAAGAAATACTTGGTTTAAATTTTCGGATGGCTTGTGTGTAAATGTATGTGTATACTAATGATGATGATTGAAGAATATTTCAAAAACAAGAAGAATCAGAATTGAGTGAAGGTGGTTTGAACCTTAAAGTCGAAAACATGTTTATTTCAACAATATGGAATTTGGGTAAACGACTTTTAGCGTGCCCTGTATTTTTTCCTCCTTGTTTACATTCGGAAAAAAATACCCCTGCTTTGCCAATCAACTGAAAACGGCCCGCAACAAAACCGAAATCATGGATCCGGAAACTCACCTAGCTAAGTGTCTTAACAAAGTTTCAGCTCGATAAAACCGGAGAAACCCCACAGTATCGACATCACTCTGTCGTTTCTGATGCCGATCCTTGTATCATCCTCCTCCACAACTGACGTCGGAAGAAAAACGAAAATCTGAAATGGATTTCGAATCTATTTCGGATCCTCCAGCC
This sequence comes from Ochlerotatus camptorhynchus, assembly GCF_037179485.1. Classification (NCBI taxonomy): domain Eukaryota; kingdom Metazoa; phylum Arthropoda; class Insecta; order Diptera; family Culicidae; genus Ochlerotatus; species Ochlerotatus camptorhynchus. Next base: position 35,470 of record NW_027041062.1, read on the forward strand.
CCCCTCCTCCAACACCGAACGTAGAAAGAGGTCGGTATGAGGACCAGCGTTAGAAACGACAAAACGACGCTAATATCACAAAGTTTCACTGGTTTTACTGAACTGGAACCTCCGGACTCTCACCCCGACGGGTCCCCGCATTTCGAACCAGGACCCCAACATCCACAGCCCACCTTTAATCGCACCAAAAAAAGAGCAGGAGTTTAGATACCCTGTCTGCAGATCGTTTTTTTCATCTCTTTGCAATCCATTTTTTTGCTTTATCCTACATTCAAATGCACGGACAGAAAATTGTTTGCATTGAACCAAAAAAAAACTTTAAATGTATTTAAACAAACAATTCCGGTTGATATAATATTGCATTTTGTTGTTTCAATAATACTTACTCATTTACATTGAAAATGAGTTCTTTTTGTTTTAATAAGCCACTTTTCAACTGCAACTATTGTAAAAATAACAATATTCTATTATTAAGTCAACAATAGTTAATTTTAATTAAGCATTTATTTGCTGTGTCCATTCCTCGGGCCATGAATGCAAAAATAACTACCAACCATTCCCTCGTTTCACCCGGACCCGGAAGTATTGTTTTTAATTGTGAATTTCGGGAAATAAGTGCAAGATTTCCGAAAATCTTGAGACTTGAGGTAAGTAAGTATGCTGCAGTTTTTCTATTTTTTTTTTTTCCTTTTTTTCCGTCGATCTTGTTTTCCGTGCTGAGTACCAATGCTCCCGACGCCAGGAAGGCAGCTCCCACACCTGGACCCTATAATCGATATGCTTGGGACCAATAGGCTAGTCAAGTAGTGAGAAAATTTTAAATTGTTAGTTTCCACCATGTATGAATCATGTAACTCTTACGTGAAAAGTGCGATGGAAAAAAATTATGTATGTTTCACGTAGCATTGACGTAAAAATTATTTTGAGTGTGGAATAGCTGAATTTATAGTTGATAACGAAGCCGACATATCGATTATCAAAACTAATTACATATTATCTTGTCATACAGTAGATACAAACAAACACTACCATATCACCGCATAACATTAGCAGAGACTATCACTTCCCTACATTTTAATAATGGATTAGTGATTAATCATAACTTTCAACTAGTGAATACAAGTTTTATGACCATGTTCAAGTGCAACATCGACTGGTTGTTAATTTTCAGCATCATGAAATATCATAGTTGAAGATGCTAATTTCAAATAAAAACTAAAGTGGTCATTTTTATACGATAGATGGGGAGATGAAAGTATAGAGTTGATAGTTCCGTTAGAGTACGGCAGCGTGAAAATTTTATATAGAGAGTAGAAAGCGAGCAAGGACAACTTTGAGGAAGGTACAAATCGGGTTGATCATCTCTCTTTACCACCGCCATCACTGGCAAATGCGCTCATGTACCTTGTACCTACGATGTGTTGAAACAGTTCTATCGATTCAGTCCGCATCGTGCTCTCTTGCCGTGCGGATCTATTTGCTTTTTGCTTAAGGAAGTGTTACTACTACCTAAAGCTACAACAAATTTAAACAGCACTTTTCAGTGCTCAACCTGTAAAAAATTTTCTACCTTGTTCAACTCTTATTCCTCTTCGATCCTTGTTTGGACCCTACCCGAGGTAATCCTTCTTGGATATCGATTTGGAAAATTCCTCTTCGATCCTTCAGATTCTTATAGTACTCTGCTTGGAAGTCGATTTGGATAAAAATTTACTGCCGCCATGGCGCCTAAACGCAAAAGAAAGGGGCAAACTCTTGACCCCCTTCTGATGAAATTAATTTGAGTAATCAATTTGATTTGCTCACGGATGATGAGAATGATCCATCATCCAAGAAAAAATTCTAGTAAACTTTCCCGGCTTAATGCCAAGAAGGAAAAGATTCCCCCTATTGTGATAACCACTTCCGATTTCCATGCTCTTCGCATGGAACTTTTGAACTTCGTGAAAGTTAAGTTTTCTCTACAAATTGGACGTCGGGGTGAATGCCGTGTATTGGCTGAAACCTTGGACGGATTTAAATGTCTTCTCAAGTATCTTACTGAGAAGCATCACAAATTTTTTACTTACGACACCAAAACTGAACGTGTGTTCAAGGTTGTCATGAAAGGACTGCCCAGTGATGAATCCCTGGATCAGATCAAAGATGAACTGGCAAAATTACTTGGAGTTGTGCCACTCCAAGTAATCAAAATGAAAATGAAATCCCGTCCTGGCGATTCGCGCAACGGGATTTCTAATGATTTTTATTTAGTTCACTTCAAGTCTAGTGAACTAAACAACCTTAAGGCCTTAGAAAAAGCTAGCCTTATGCTCCATGTCCGAGTGAAGTGGGAACACTTCAGGAAGACTGGAGGAAATTTCCAAAACCTCACTCAGTGCCGTAAGTGCCAGGGATGGGGTCACGGAACTAAAAATTGCTACATGCCAGCTAAATGCATGAATTGTGGTGATTCCTCTCACGCAAAGGACGACTGTCCTGTAAAGGAAGATCCTAAGAAATTTAAATGTTCAAATTGTGGTGAAAACCACAAATCCAATTTTTGGGAATGTAAGACTCGCAAAGCGATCCTACAATCTCGTTCTAACCGACAGGTAGGAAACGCTCCACGCTTCCGAACAGGTACAAATTCCTCTGCTGTTAACAACGGTCAGCGAAGAACAAATTCTACATTCGTACCCGTAGGTACAAATATCACCCCTGCTTCAAATGTTTCATCTGTACCTACTCCACTCGCTGCTAACAATGTTCAACGAGTTAATGGAGCTACCTATGCTGCTATTGCAGCGGGTAGAAATCAAAATACTAACCAACGTTCTAACGGAAATTTTGACAATTTTGACTTAGGAAGCATTACTGCCCCTAAAATGGAATTTTTACAGAAATCATTAATGGACATGATTTCTGATATGCTTAAATCTAACTCCATGTTTGATGCTATTCAAACTGGAGTAAAATTTGCAAATAATATTGTCATGACTTTAAAATTCAGTAATGGATTCACAAAATTTTTGAAAAAACCTCAAAAGCCTATTACAGCGCTTAAAGAAGGTGGTAAAATTTTGATCACAAATTTGGAAAAAGCTCAGAAACTTGCTAAGCAATTTGAGAGTTCCCATAATTTCAGTTTGGGTCTTACTAGTCCTATTGAGAATCAGGTTGCTCGGGATTATCTGAATATTTTCTCTCGGGAAAATATTTTTGATGATTCCTGGGGGACTGATTTGGACGAAGTAAGGTCTATAACTAAAAAGTTTCAAAATATGAAAGCTCCAGGTGATGATAGAATTTTCTATATCCTCATCAAAAAACTCCCAGAGAGTACCTTGTCTTTCTTGGTAAAATTATTTAACAGATGTTTCCATTTGGCATACTTTCCTGATAAATGGAAAAATGCAAAAGTTGTTCCAATTTTGAAGCCGGATAAAAATCCAGCTGAAGCTTCTAGCTACCGTCCAATAAGTTTGCTTTCTTCAATAAGTAAACTTTTTGAAAAGATAATTTTGAATAGAATGATGCTTCACATCAATACGAACTCAATTTTTGCAGATGAGCAGTTTGGATTTCGCCATGGGCATTCAACTACTCATCAACTCTTAAGAGTTACCAATTTAATTCGTTCAAACAAATCTGAAGGCCACTCAACTGGAGTTGCTCTTCTAGACATAGAAAAAGCATTCGACAGTGTTTGGCATGAAGGTTTGATTGCTAAATTGAAAAAGTTTAATTTTCCACTTTATATTATGAAATTAGTTCAAAATTATTTAACTGACAGAACTCTGCAGGTAAATTATCAAAATTCTAAATCTAATCGACTACCTGTTAGAGCAGGAGTTCCTCAGGGTAGCATTCTTGGGCCTATATTGTATAACATTTTCACCTCGGACCTCCCTGATTTGCCTCAGGGTTGCCACAAATCTTTGTTCGCTGATGACACAGGCATTTCTGCTAAAGGAAGAAGTCTTCGTGTTATTTGCAGTAGACTGCAGAAAAGTTTAGATATTTTCTCTTCTTATTTACAAAAATGGAAGATTTCTCCCAACGCTTCCAAAACTCAACTTATAATATTTCCACATAAGCCTAGAGCTTCGTTTTTGAAACCTAGTAGTAGTCACATAGTGACTATGAACGGAGTTCCAATTTCCTGGTCAAACCAAGTGAAATATCTTGGATTAATACTTGACCAAAAATTAACTTTTAAAGATCACATTGAGGGCATTCAAGCCAAATGTAACAAATATATTAAATGTTTGTATCCTCTTATAAACAGGAAATCCAAACTTTGCCTGACGGATAAACTTCTAATATTTAAACAAGTTTTTAGACCGGCCATGCTTTACGCTGTGCCAATATGGTCTTGTTGTTGCACTACCAGGAAAAAAGCACTTCAAAGGATTCAGAACAAAGTTCTGAAAATGATTTTGAAATTGCCTCCCTGGTACAGTACTACCGAAGTACATAGAATTTTGAATGTTGAGACTTTAGAACAAATGTCCAAACAAAATAATTAATAATTTCAGGCAAAAATCGTTGCAATCCTCAATTTAGTTTTAGTTTTTAGTTTTAAGATATCAATTGTTATACTGACATGCAGGTTAAAAAACCTGTTTAAAATACTGAATTGCCAAGACATGAACAATGTAAAAACACATAGATATATATCATAACAATTAAGGCTGGTACGTTACTGCAGTAACTGGAGCACCTATGTTAAAATGAAATGTAATTTATTTTGAATTTGGAACAAATAAAGAGTTAAAAAAAAAAGTTCTATCGATTGCACCGCACTCAAGTTGTTATCTGAAGGGAGGTATCTAGTCGTAGGTTTAGAAATTGCAGCTATTGTTACCTAGATGCCTCCCTTCAGATAACAACTTGCGTGCGATACAATCGATAGTGCCAACCGGTGGAAACTAACGATTTTAAATTGGCTCACCACTTGACAAGCCTATTGGTCCCAAGCAAATCGAATAACGTATCCCATTCTAGTCGAAATTCTAGTACTACACTATGCTTATTTTGATTCGCTATGAAAGAGCATGTTTCTTCGAGACCTTCTGGTGAGCCTTCTGGTATTAGAGTTACCTCTATAGTAATATCATAGAGGTAACTCTAAGACAAGTAGGTCCCGAAGAAACGTGCTCAACTTTTTGGCTCAGCTCTGGTACTATCTTCGGTCCCAAGCTAATCGATTCACCCCTCGAAACATAGAAAAATCCACTAACCCCTCATTTTATCTGTTAAACTTTCATAGCGAATCAAAACAAACATAGTGTGGTACTGGAATTTATACTAGAGTGGGGTACGTTAATCGATTTGGGAGCTTGGGACCAATAGGCTAGTCAAGTAGTGAGCCAATTTAAAATCGTTAGTTTCGTATTAATTGTTGGTAATATCAAGTACTGAATTTTCTAAAATAACAGCTTAACGGTGAATGCCTAATACCCCGTACAGACTATGGCTTATATCATGTAATATAGACTGTCTTGCAATGAGTACTCATACATGTAGTTTTCACTGGAAATCCTATGATATAAGCCATAGTCTGTGCGGGGTATAAAACTCAGTAAAATAGAGTACCGAGTTTACAGTATTCATTATGTTTTACTGATCAGTCATCAAACGAAATTCCAAAATTGCTGATCTCACCCAGTAGGTCAAATTGCTTGCGTCATTCTCCTCCGTTTCACATCACGCACTTGATCTCGGAAATCTCTGTGTGATAACAGAAAACCTTTATGAAAATAAGTGAAACAGTGTTCCACAAACATTTTTTCACAACCATTTTCGCTAGCGAAATTTCATTATTTTTCGCGTGCTTCAAATTTCATTTCGCTGCGATCTGTATACTACACGCATAAAATTCGACACATTTTTATTGGCGAATTTCCTTGTAAAATTTTACATGATTTTCATGTGTCCACACATAAACAGAATCCACTTAGAAGTAGACATGAAATTTATGAGTTAAATGGGCCGTACTTTACTTTCCCGTGCTTTTATTACGGGAAAAGTAAAAAAAAAAAAACGGTTTTATTCATACGACCTTATGAATAGTATGTGTGGTTTCACATTAATTTGATGTGTAAGAACTATATGTCCGACACATCATTTGTTTTTCACATTGCAAAAATTCATGTGTGGGACACATAAAAATGACTTTCTCTTTTGTTAATAAATTGGCAACAAAACCATTACTTGTTGTGTATGTTTTATTTATTAGATGCTAGATAATAGTAATGCAAACGGAAAATCGACGAAGAGGATCTGTCAATGTTACTTAGAGCCTAATCAATTGTTCCGCTTGTAATGTTTTCTCGAAAAACAAAATATTATAGAATACTTACTGCAAACAAGTATGTACAGGCCACCGTTTCCGTTGAAGTAGATCCTACTTTCAGATGTACGATGTTTAAATACTGGCGATGTCTTAATGATTAGTTAATTTTAATTAAGCATTTATTTGCTGTGTCCATTCCTCGGGCCATGAATGCAAAAATAACTACCAACCATTCCCTCGTTTCACCCGGACCCGGAAGTATTGTTTTTAATTGTGAATTTCGGGAAATAAGTGCAAGATTTCCGAAAATCTTGAGACTTGAGGTAAGTAAGTATGCTGCAGTTTTTCTATTTTTTTTTTCCTTTTTTTCCGTCGATCTTGTTTTCCGTGCTGAGTACCAATGCTCCCGACGCCAGGAAGGCAGCTCCCACACCTGGACCCTATAATCGATATGCTTGGGACCAATAGGCTAGTCAAGTAGTGAGAAAATTTTAAATTGTTAGTTTCCACCATGTATGAATCATGTAACTCTTACGTGAAAAGTGCGATGGAAAAAAATTATGTATGTTTCACGTAGCATTGACGTAAAAATTATTTTGAGTGTGGAATAGCTGAATTTATAGTTGATAACGAAGCCGACATATCGATTATCAAAACTAATTACATATTATCTTGTCATACAGTAGATACAAACAAACACTACCATATCACCGCATAACATTAGCAGAGACTATCACTTCCCTACATTTTAATAATGGATTAGTGATTAATCATAACTTTCAACTAGTGAATACAAGTTTTATGACCATGTTCAAGTGCAACATCGACTGGTTGTTAATTTTCAGCATCATGAAATATCATAGTTGAAGATGCTAATTTCAAATAAAAACTAAAGTGGTCATTTTTATACGATAGATGGGGAGATGAAAGTATAGAGTTGATAGTTCCGTTAGAGTACGGCAGCGTGAAAATTTTATATAGAGAGTAGAAAGCGAGCAAGGACAACTTTGAGGAAGGTACAAATCGGGTTGATCATCTCTCTTTACCACCGCCATCACTGGCAAATGCGCTCATGTACCTTGTACCTACGATGTGTTGAAACAGTTCTATCGATTCAGTCCGCATCGTGCTCTCTTGCCGTGCGGATCTATTTGCTTTTTGCTTAAGGAAGTGTTACTACTACCTAAAGCTACAACAAATTTAAACAGCACTTTTCAGTGCTCAACCTGTAAAAAATTTTCTACCTTGTTCAACTCTTATTCCTCTTCGATCCTTGTTTGGACCCTACCCGAGGTAATCCTTCTTGGATATCGATTTGGAAAATTCCTCTTCGATCCTTCAGATTCTTATAGTACTCTGCTTGGAAGTCGATTTGGATAAAAATTTACTGCCGCCATGGCGCCTAAACGCAAAAGAAAGGGGCAAACTCTTGACCCCCTTCTGATGAAATTAATTTGAGTAATCAATTTGATTTGCTCACGGATGATGAGAATGATCCATCATCCAAGAAAAAATTCTAGTAAACTTTCCCGGCTTAATGCCAAGAAGGAAAAGATTCCCCCTATTGTGATAACCACTTCCGATTTCCATGCTCTTCGCATGGAACTTTTGAACTTCGTGAAAGTTAAGTTTTCTCTACAAATTGGACGTCGGGGTGAATGCCGTGTATTGGCTGAAACCTTGGACGGATTTAAATGTCTTCTCAAGTATCTTACTGAGAAGCATCACAAATTTTTTACTTACGACACCAAAACTGAACGTGTGTTCAAGGTTGTCATGAAAGGACTGCCCAGTGATGAATCCCTGGATCAGATCAAAGATGAACTGGCAAAATTACTTGGAGTTGTGCCACTCCAAGTAATCAAAATGAAAATGAAATCCCGTCCTGGCGATTCGCGCAACGGGATTTCTAATGATTTTTATTTAGTTCACTTCAAGTCTAGTGAACTAAACAACCTTAAGGCCTTAGAAAAAGCTAGCCTTATGCTCCATGTCCGAGTGAAGTGGGAACACTTCAGGAAGACTGGAGGAAATTTCCAAAACCTCACTCAGTGCCGTAAGTGCCAGGGATGGGGTCACGGAACTAAAAATTGCTACATGCCAGCTAAATGCATGAATTGTGGTGATTCCTCTCACGCAAAGGACGACTGTCCTGTAAAGGAAGATCCTAAGAAATTTAAATGTTCAAATTGTGGTGAAAACCACAAATCCAATTTTTGGGAATGTAAGACTCGCAAAGCGATCCTACAATCTCGTTCTAACCGACAGGTAGGAAACGCTCCACGCTTCCGAACAGGTACAAATTCCTCTGCTGTTAACAACGGTCAGCGAAGAACAAATTCTACATTCGTACCCGTAGGTACAAATATCACCCCTGCTTCAAATGTTTCATCTGTACCTACTCCACTCGCTGCTAACAATGTTCAACGAGTTAATGGAGCTACCTATGCTGCTATTGCAGCGGGTAGAAATCAAAATACTAACCAACGTTCTAACGGAAATTTTGACAATTTTGACTTAGGAAGCATTACTGCCCCTAAAATGGAATTTTTACAGAAATCATAAATGGACATGATTTCTGATATGCTTAAATCTAACTCCATGTTTGATGCTATTCAAACTGGAGTAAAATTTGCAAATAATATTGTCATGACTTTAAAATTCAGTAATGGATTCACAAAATTTTTGAAAAAACCTCAAAAGCCTATTACAGCGCTTAAAGAAGGTGGTAAAATTTTGATCACAAATTTGGAAAAAGCTCAGAAACTTGCTAAGCAATTTGAGAGTTCCCATAATTTCAGTTTGGGTCTTACTAGTCCTATTGAGAATCAGGTTGCTCGGGATTATCTGAATATTTTCTCTCGGGAAAATATTTTTGATGATTCCTGGGGGACTGATTTGGACGAAGTAAGGTCTATAACTAAAAAGTTTCAAAATATGAAAGCTCCAGGTGATGATAGAATTTTCTATATCCTCATCAAAAAACTCCCAGAGAGTACCTTGTCTTTCTTGGTAAAATTATTTAACAGATGTTTCCATTTGGCATACTTTCCTGATAAATGGAAAAATGCAAAAGTTGTTCCAATTTTGAAGCCGGATAAAAATCCAGCTGAAGCTTCTAGCTACCGTCCAATAAGTTTGCTTTCTTCAATAAGTAAACTTTTTGAAAAGATAATTTTGAATAGAATGATGCTTCACATCAATACGAACTCAATTTTTGCAGATGAGCAGTTTGGATTTCGCCATGGGCATTCAACTACTCATCAACTCTTAAGAGTTACCAATTTAATTCGTTCAAACAAATCTGAAGGCCACTCAACTGGAGTTGCTCTTCTAGACATAGAAAAAGCATTCGACAGTGTTTGGCATGAAGGTTTGATTGCTAAATTGAAAAAGTTTAATTTTCCACTTTATATTATGAAATTAGTTCAAAATTATTTAACTGACAGAACTCTGCAGGTAAATTATCAAAATTCTAAATCTAATCGACTACCTGTTAGAGCAGGAGTTCCTCAGGGTAGCATTCTTGGGCCTATATTGTATAACATTTTCACCTCGGACCTCCCTGATTTGCCTCAGGGTTGCCACAAATCTTTGTTCGCTGATGACACAGGCATTTCTGCTAAAGGAAGAAGTCTTCGTGTTATTTGCAGTAGACTGCAGAAAAGTTTAGATATTTTCTCTTCTTATTTACAAAAATGGAAGATTTCTCCCAACGCTTCCAAAACTCAACTTATAATATTTCCACATAAGCCTAGAGCTTCGTTTTTGAAACCTAGTAGTAGTCACATAGTGACTATGAACGGAGTTCCAATTTCCTGGTCAAACCAAGTGAAATATCTTGGATTAATACTTGACCAAAAATTAACTTTTAAAGATCACATTGAGGGCATTCAAGCCAAATGTAACAAATATATTAAATGTTTGTATCCTCTTATAAACAGGAAATCCAAACTTTGCCTGACGGATAAACTTCTAATATTTAAACAAGTTTTTAGACCGGCCATGCTTTACGCTGTGCCAATATGGTCTTGTTGTTGCACTACCAGGAAAAAAGCACTTCAAAGGATTCAGAACAAAGTTCTGAAAATGATTTTGAAATTGCCTCCCTGGTACAGTACTACCGAAGTACATAGAATTTTGAATGTTGAGACTTTAGAACAAATGTCCAAACAAAATAATTAATAATTTCAGGCAAAAATCGTTGCAATCCTCAATTTAGTTTTAGTTTTTAGTTTTAAGATATCAATTGTTATACTGACATGCAGGTTAAAAAACCTGTTTAAAATACTGAATTGCCAAGACATGAACAATGTAAAAACACATAGATATATATCATAACAATTAAGGCTGGTACGTTACTGCAGTAACTGGAGCACCTATGTTAAAATGAAATGTAATTTATTTTGAATTTGGAACAAATAAAGAGTTAAAAAAAAAAATAAAAAAAAAAAAGTTCTATCGATTGCACCGCACTCAAGTTGTTATCTGAAGGGAGGTATCTAGTCGTAGGTTTAGAAATTGCAGCTATTGTTACCTAGATGCCTCCCTTCAGATAACAACTTGCGTGCGATACAATCGATAGTGCCAACCGGTGGAAACTAACGATTTTAAATTGGCTCACCACTTGACAAGCCTATTGGTCCCAAGCAAATCGAATAACGTATCCCATTCTAGTCGAAATTCTAGTACTACACTATGCTTATTTTGATTCGCTATGAAAGAGCATGTTTCTTCGAGACCTTCTGGTGAGCCTTCTGGTATTAGAGTTACCTCTATAGTAATATCATAGAGGTAACTCTAAGACAAGTAGGTCCCGAAGAAACGTGCTCAACTTTTTGGCTCAGCTCTGGTACTATCTTCGGTCCCAAGCTAATCGATTCACCCCTCGAAACATAGAAAAATCCACTAACCCCTCATTTTATCTGTTAAACTTTCATAGCGAATCAAAACAAACATAGTGTGGTACTGGAATTTATACTAGAGTGGGGTACGTTAATCGATTTGGGAGCTTGGGACCAATAGGCTAGTCAAGTAGTGAGCCAATTTAAAATCGTTAGTTTCGTATTAATTGTTGGTAATATCAAGTACTGAATTTTCTAAAATAACAGCTTAACGGTGAATGCCTAATACCCCGTACAGACTATGGCTTATATCATGTAATATAGACTGTCTTGCAATGAGTACTCATACATGTAGTTTTCACTGGAAATCCTATGATATAAGCCATAGTCTGTGCGGGGTATAAAACTCAGTAAAATAGAGTACCGAGTTTACAGTATTCATTATGTTTTACTGATCAGTCATCAAACGAAATTCCAAAATTGCTGATCTCACCCAGTAGGTCAAATTGCTTGCGTCATTCTCCTCCGTTTCACATCACGCACTTGATCTCGGAAATCTCTGTGTGATAACAGAAAACCTTTATGAAAATAAGTGAAACAGTGTTCCACAAACATTTTTTCACAACCATTTTCGCTAGCGAAATTTCATTATTTTTCGCGTGCTTCAAATTTCATTTCGCTGCGATCTGTATACTACACGCATAAAATTCGACACATTTTTATTGGCGAATTTCCTTGTAAAATTTTACATGATTTTCATGTGTCCACACATAAACAGAATCCACTTAGAAGTAGACATGAAATTTATGAGTTAAATGGGCCGTACTTTACTTTCCCGTGCTTTTATTACGGGAAAAGTAAAAAAAAAAAAAACGGTTTTATTCATACGACCTTATGAATAGTATGTGTGGTTTCACATTAATTTGATGTGTAAGAACTATATGTCCGACACATCATTTGTTTTTCACATTGCAAAAATTCATGTGTGGGACACATAAAAATGACTTTCTCTTTTGTTAATAAATTGGCAACAAAACCATTACTTGTTGTGTATGTTTTATTTATTAGATGCTAGATAATAGTAATGCAAACGGAAAATCGACGAAGAGGATCTGTCAATGTTACTTAGAGCCTAATCAATTGTTCCGCTTGTAATGTTTTCTCGAAAAACAAAATATTATAGAATACTTACTGCAAACAAGTATGTACAGGCCACCGTTTCCGTTGAAGTAGATCCTACTTTCAGATGTACGATGTTTAAATACTGGCGATGTCTTAATGATTTAGTTTTTTACACGACCCAATCACATGTTAATATTATCTGTTTTGACTGTTTCATACCGTTTCTCGCATACTAATCCAATTAACGAAACCAAAATGCTTGGTTTTTGATAATACTTCAAAAAAGAAGACGAGATAAAGACGACGTAACATTAATACGTGACTAGCGATAATGAAAGTGATGGATGTGTTTTCATTAATTAATTTGATTAAGCCATGGCTGATTTCCTCAACATGTTTATTTATTTATTTATTTCGTCAACCAACGTAGACTAGTAGAAATACATATGCAATTTATTTTTTTTTTAATTTAAAAAAAATCTTTGAAAGAAAAAGTAAAAAGTACAATTTTGTTTTAAATTAAAATTAAGCAGTGCCTGCTTTCCTAGTTTTCTTCTTATGCATAATTATTCCGTATGGAGTTAATATATTGTAATGCAAATAAATTTATGGCACATAAATTTCGATTTCAGAGATGCCAAGTAGGTGTACAGAAATTTAATTTTGATAAAATTTCTGTTGAGTCTATGCGTTGCGAAACGAGATCGTTTATAAATGAAATCATTGCATATTCACGTCACTCGAGTTTTTAATGTTTGTATGTTTATAATAAGCATGCAGCGTGCTTTATATGCTGGAAGAGAAAATGATGTCCAATCTTCAGTCCGCATCGTGCTCTCTTGCCGTGCGGATCTATTTGCTTTTTGCTGCTTTTTTTTTGGTAGAAGTGTTGCTACTACCTAAAGCTACACGGACAGAAAATTGTTTGCATTGAACCAAAAAAAAAAACTTTAATTGTATTTAAGCAAACAATTCCGGTTGAAATTATATTGCATTTTGTTGTTTCAATAATACTTATTCATATAAATTCAAAATAGGATTCTTTTTGTTTTAATCAGCCACTTTTCAACTGCAACTATTGTAAAAATAACAATATTCTATTATTAAGCCAACAAGAGTTAATTTTAATTTAGCATTTATTTGCTGTGTCCATTTTGTGGGTCATGAAAGCAAAAATAGCTACCAACGATTCCCTCGTTTTCACCCGGACAAAAATGTAAACAATAACAATACTTCCGCGTTCCACGTAAGTATTGTTTTTAATTGTGAATTTCGGGAAATAAGTGCAAGATTTTCGAAAATCTTGAGACTTGAGGTAAGTAAGTATGCTGCAATTCGAGCTGAAGTTGATAAATATAATCAATGTTTCTGTTTTTTTTTCCTTGATTTTTTTTTCCGTCGATCATGTTTTCCGTACCAATGCTCCCGACGCCAGGTAGGCAGCTCCCACATCTGGACCCTACATAGCTACATATCGACCCATCAACTCATGAACCGGGGGCTTTTATTTTATGCCTCAGAAATTCAATTGCAATTTCTGCAATTTTGTTTCAAAAAGAAAACGAAACATAAAAAAAAATTGCCATATTATTTTTGCATAAATAAACATATTTTTATTTCTACTGCGTGAATTGTCAGACTTTATAAAATAAATATGATTGAATCAACAAGAAATCTCTTTTAAAAATAAACATATTCTTGTTGTTGACCCAGCCGCCAAATTTGACAGCTTACGTTAAATTCATGGTTTTCATGCTCTTGTAAATTCTAACAGATTTCCTTTTTGATTTAACAATCCATGGGTTTTTAGAAACAAAAATACTGGATTGTTGAAACAATAATGATTTCCTTTTGCAGCCAAAACAAAATGAAATTCTTATTGATTTTACGTCAAATATTATTACATTTAAAATATTTTTTCTTCGTGTACATCATGGACATGCAGAAAAAAATATGTATACATCATGGACATGCAGGAAAAAAATATTTTAAACGTTATAATATTTGACGTAAAATTAATAAGAATTTTATTTTGTTTTGGCTGCAAAAAGAAATCATTATTGTTTCAACAATCCAGTATTTTTGTTTCTCAAAACCCATGAATTGTTAAATCAAAAAGAAAATCTTTTCGAATTTACATTACTTGACGTAAGCTGTCAAATTTGGCAGCTGGATAAAAAAAATATGTTTGTTTTTAAAAGAGATTTCTTGTTGATTTAATCATGTTTATTTTACTGAAAATATACGCAGTAGAAATAAAAACCTGTTTAATATAAAGATAGAGAGAAGGATTAGTAATTTCCATTTAATTCCACTACCTTAATTAACTACTTCATTCGAGCAGATAAAATGACGTTTACTACCACTCGAACTTTGAAATGACACATTATTCAGAGATTTTTTCTTCCAGAACCTCGAGAAAAGTAGCCAAAATTTGTGCGTTTCACAAAAAAATATAAATTAGTTGGTCCAGTTTTGTGAAATCACTGGTAGAAAATCACGCCAAAACTACTTGACAAAGTGATCAATTGCTTATCCTTGACAGATATGCGTATTTCGTCTACAATGTGCAGACTTCTTCACTGTCTTGTACTAATACAGTCGAGTACATATTAGTACACTGATAAAATTTCAAAGATTGTTTTTATGTGTTCCACACATGAATTTTTGCAATGTGATCAACAAATGATATCTATGTGTCGGATACATACTTAATATGTGTACACATAAAAGCCATATGTAACCACACATACTATTCATTTGACTCATAAATTTCATGTGTGCTTCTGGGAAGATTCTGTTAATGGGTGGTGACATGAAAATCATGTGGAATTTTACATGGAAATTCGTCAATAAAAATGTTTGGAATTCTATTAGTGTACAAGACACTGAAGAAGTCTGCACATTGTAGAAAAAATACGCGTATCTGTCAAGGATAGACAAATAAGGTACACACCAAAATATCAAATATTTTTCGGTACTTTTTTTTGCTGGATACGTTCTGTAAAATATCATTTACACCGAAAGTTTTGTAAAACATATGATTTTACCAATTCTCCGCAATCAAAACTGCTGAATTTCCGCAAATTGCATAAATTTACCGAAAACTGTAAATGAAAATTACTGATCAAAACTGTAACGGGTTGTAAGTCAGCGATACTGTAAAAAGTGTAGCAAATGTACTGTAAAAATAATCTTTTACAAAAGCAAACCGTAGTAAAGTAACAGATTTTTGTAAACATTACCGAACAGGATTGTAAATTGCATATTGTCAATCTCAGTATTTGCCGCCATTTCAAAGTTGAATTTTCTTCGGTTCTCCGATGTGAAAAGTGAGTAATTTACTATTTTTGACTATTTACAATCCGTTAAACCTATGGCGAAAGGTTAATTTTTCAGTGAACTTCTATACCAATTGCTTTCAGTCACCATGGATTGGCGGCCCAGTTTCCTTATCAAACGCAAAAAACCAATTTTTGTATGGTTTGTTACGGAGTCAGAAACATCGTCCTTCTCTGTTGAATATTATTTTTGTACGAACGTACGATGATAATATACAAAAAATTACGTTTAATGAGTCAAACGAATCGTTTGTTCTGTCATCATTTTAATTTTAAGAAAACACATGGAAGAAATAATCAATAAATCAATAAAAATCATAATTTTGGTACATTCAGGAAAATAATGAATTACAGTTATTTCGGTAAAAATGATACCGAACGCCATTGTGAACTTTACCAATCATTCTGTAAAATTTACAATCCATTTCAGTAAATTTTGACAGCTCAAGAGTGAAGGAAATTTACTGAACGGATTGTAAATAATAAAATTACCGAATAGATTACCGAATGTTCAGCTGTTCCATATTCGGTAAAAAATTACAGTATACTGTAAAAAAATCTTAGTGTGTAGTGGAATTAAATGGAAATTACTAATCCTTCTCTCACGCAGAAAAAACTATCGTCGAAACAAAAATATTTGAGGTAAATTTAAACGTAAACTCAGTTTGTTCTGGCCACAAACATAAATTAGGTTGATTTCAAACGTATTCCATGTTTTAAGTCTTGTGAAATCAATGTTTAAAATAAAAATAGTGCTACGTTTATTTCAAAAATATTCATGTTGAAAATAAACGTATTTCTTTTTGTTTGGCTTGACAGCTATGCTAACAATAATAAATATGTTTATTTTAAACATGCTTCTCATGTTTAAAATAAACATACATATTTTGAAATTATTTTAGTAATTGAGTGCAGGGTAAAGCAAAATAAAACGGTTTACAAAGAAATGAAAAAAAAGATCTTCGGGCAGGGCATCTTAATTCCTGCTCTTTTTCGGGTGCGATAAACGGTGACCTGTGGGTATGGGGTCCTGGTCCGGGATATGAGGACCCGTCGGGGTGGGTGGAACCCCCTTCCAGTTCAGTGGAACCGGTGCAAATTTGTGCGTCGTTTTGCCGTTTTTGCATCGATTTCTGCCACTGGTCGTCATACCGGTTTATTTCTATGTTCGGTGACGGAGGAGTATCCGGAATGAATTCGGAATTGATAGCCGTTTTCTGTTGAGGTTGAAAAAAGCTGGGGCAACTTTTTTCCGAATGCATGCATCAAGAAGACAATAAAAAGGCATGACACGCTAAAAACCGTTTACCCAAATCTTATATTGTTGAAATAAACATGCTTTTGAATTTAATTCAAACATAAATATTTTAGTTTTAAACATGCTTTCAATTTAGTTTGAATAATTCAGATGTTTAGAGTATAAACATTTATGTTTTTGTTTTAAATAAATAAAATTTGTATCCGAGCTCTATAGAGTAGTTCCACACAAATTCGCAAATCGTATCGATGTTTATAGAATTCCTTGTTATTTTACACAGTTGTTTATTACTGTCCAAAATATCATTTTACATATTTGGTTCCCTAGTTTTGTACACGACTAACACTTGAAAAGGGCTTATGCAAAAATGATACGCATCAATAGAAAAAATATATCTCACGAACGATTTGTTTGATCGAGATGGTGTCTTGCGTGAAGTTGCGGACAAGTATTGTGCCTTTCAAGAAAAAGTATACACTGTAAAAAACTATTTTGTTATTTACAAAAAAAAAATCAAAATTATAAAAAAAAAAATACTCGTATTGCATGTATTTTTTTATTTTATTTGTATACTTATTTTGTAGTTTAGATAAAGTGCTAATTATTGACAATGTGCGTTTGCTGGGCAACTCATAAACAAAAAAGTTATGAATTATTGAAAAAAGTACTATTTTCCAAAATACTACCTACAGTTTTTTTTTATCCATTTCGTTTATTTGGAAGGCTCAATCGCGTTAGCTTTACGAAGCCGATAATTCATTGTTCACTGTTTGTAACAAAATTCACTTAATTCTATGTCTAGTAGGAGTTGGGCCGATTACTCGCGGCTTACTCGAGGTTAGAGGGGTACATTGTTGAAGGATAGGATCAGGGGAGGAGCTTGGGGTAGGGTTTCGTTGTCTCATTAGAGTGTTGTCGCCAGTGTGAATGGTAGTGCTGTTCTAGCTTCGTCTGGAGTTCGACCGGCTATGGTGACCAGAGGGCGACGATGAGAATCATCGAGACGGGGGGACAAGACAAACAAAAACTAATAAAGAGAGACAAAAGACAAAGGAATTAAATTCTTATACTAGACATTTGAAGAAACACATAAACGGACTGCATATAGCAGAGATCACGGGTTGCCAACACGTCTCTGATAGGAACATAGGGTTGTCTTCCTTGGGCCTCGAGGGTATTCAAAAGTCGCTCTCTGGCGGCGTCATTATCCGGACATTGCCAAACTGCGTGTTCGATGTCATCGTAACCGTTTCCACACCGACATATGTTGCTGTCCACGAGGTTTATTCTATTGAGATGAGCATCATGGTTGGACATAAGTCTACTCATCACCCGAATGAAGTCACGACTTAAGCCCAAGCCTTTAAACCACGCTCTCGAAGAAACATTAGGAATAATTGAATGTAACCACCGTCCAAGATTTCCAGTGTCCCAATCGGGTGCCAACTCGAAAAGGTACTCTGACGCACTAAATGGTAAAATTCATCGTGTGAAATTTGCCTGTCATATAATTCGCTTTCCTGCGCGCCCACCTTTGCGAGAGAGTCCGCCTTCTCATTGCCTGGGATTGAGCAATGTGAGGGGACCCATACAAAGGTAATCATATATGATCTTTCGACCAGTACACTCATCTGCTCCCTTACCTTTGAAAGGAAATAAGATGAGTGCCTACCTTGTTTCATCGACCGAATAGCCTCAATCGAACTGAGACTATCCGAGAAGATGAAGTAATGGTCTGTGGGCATATTGGAAATCATCCCCAATGTGAAGTTGATTGCTGCCAGCTCAGCAACAAAAACGGAACAAGGTTCCTGAAGTTTGCGGAAGGCGCTAGAGTTTTCATTGAAGACACCGAAGCCAGTGGATCCATTGAGACGGGACCCGTCTGTAAAATATCTTTTCATGCAATTGACTTGTTGGTACTTTTCAGTAAAAATACGTGGGATAATAATAGGTCGAAGTTGATCGGGAATCCCCTGAGTTGCTTGTTTCATGGTCAGATCATATTCAATTGAGGAACTGCGATTGGTGAAGTGAACACGGTCTGGAGTATAACAAGGAAGACACATATCCGACGATATGTAGTGGTGGTAGATTCTCATAAATCGAGATTGTGTGTTCAGCCCAAGAATTTCTTCAAAATTTGCAATTATAAGTGTGTTCGTCACTCCGCATTTGATTAGTATTCTAAGAGAGAGCTCCCAGAAACGGTTCTGGAGGGGTGTTACTCCTGCCAGAACCTCGAGACTCATGTTATGCGTTGAGTGCATACAGCCAAGGGCAATACGCAGACAACGATATTGAATTCGTTCCAATTTTATTAGGTGACTTTTTCTTGCCGAGAGAAAGCAGAAAGAGCCGTACTCTAGAACAGAGAGAATAGTTGTTTTATAAAGCGTTACGAGGTCTTCCGGATGAGCACCCCACCATGTGCCGCGGATTGAACGGAGAAAGTTGATCATCTGCTGACATTTTTGCTTCAAATACGTAATATGGGTATTCCAAGTGCACTTTGAATCAAACCAGACCCCAAGGTACTTGAAAGACAATGATTGGGTAATGTTTCTGCCCAAAAGATTAAGCTGCATTTGGGCTGGGTACCGCTTTCGAGTAAACACTACCAGTTCAGTTTTCTGCGGCGAGAATTCGATCCCTAGATTCCTAGCCCAAGAAGACAAGTTATCTAAGGAACTTTGCAATGGTCCTTGCAAGTCCACGGCATGTGGACCTCTTACGGAAACCACACCGTCATCTGCAAGTTGTCTTAGCGTGCATTGTTCTGCCAAACAGTTGTCGATATCTTTGACATAAAAGTTATAAAGAAGAGGGCTGAGACATGAGCCTTGGGGCAGGCCCATGTAGCTAATTCTGGAAGTTGTCAGTTGTCCAAGAGAAAAGTTCATTTGCTTTTCTGACAACAAATTGTACAAGAAATTATTTAAAATTCCAGAAAGTCCACATCTGTGCAGATTTTCTGAAAGAATTTCAATGGAAACTGAATCAAAAGCCCCCTTAATGTTCAAGAATACTGAAGCCAATTGCTCCTTGTGCGCAAAGGCCAGTTGAATATCTGTGGAAAGCAGCGCTAGACAATCGTTTGTTCCTTTGCTCTTGCGGAACCCAAACTGTGTATTTGATAGCAATTTATTTGATTCGACACAGTGATCGAGTCTCCGAAGGATCATTTTCTCCAACAATTTCCTAATGCACGAAAGCATAGCAATCGGACGGTATGAGTTATGGTCAGACGCTGGTTTGCCAGGTTTTTTAATAGCTATTACTTTGACCTGTCTCCATTCAGGCGGTACAATGTTGTTTTCTAGTAAGGAATTGAATAAGTCTAGCAAGCGTCTTTTAGCGATATCTGGGAGATTTTTCAGAAGATTGAATTTAATCATATCGCTTCCCGGTGAGGAGTTGTTCGATGAAAGAAGAGCCATAGAGAATTCCAGCATTGTGAATGGTCTATCCAGAGAGCTGCCGCTCGGAGACGCTTCTCGAAGAATGTGTTGTGCTGGAGCTGAGTCCGGACAGACCTTTTTAGCGAAATCGAATATCCATCGGTTGGAGTATTCTTCACTCTCATTGAAAGATGAGCGGTTACGCATGTTGCGAGCCACCCTCCACAAGGTGTTCATTGAGGTTTCTCGTGAGAGTCCCTCGACGAAATTGCGCCAATAACCGCGTTTTTTTGCTTTGATTAATTGTTTCAGCTTTGTCTCAAGCTTTGAATATTCCTCGAAGTATGTGGAGGTTTTGTGTCTACGTAAAGCTTTGAAAGCATCAGATTTTTCTACATACAATTTTGTGCATTCTTCGTCCCAACCAGGTGTGCCTGGTCTCCTTTTAAAGAGTGCATTTGGAACTTTTCTTTTTTGTGCTTCCAGTGAGCTTTTGTAAATCAAATCGGCTAGGAATCGATATTCTTCCAATGGTGGAAGCGCATCTATTGATTCGACACCGATTGTCACCGCCGTTGCATATTTCTGCCAGTCGATGTTCCTTGTAAGATCAAATGGAACTCGAGATGGTTCTGCAGAGTGAGGGCCACACTTTATTGAAATGATGATTGGCAAATGATCGCTACCATGGGGATCATTGATAACCTTCCACTGACAATCCAATGATAGCGATCTTGAACACAAAGATAGGTCGAGTCGGCTTTCTCGAGCCGGAGGTTTTGCTATACGTGTCGCTTCACCAGTGTTCAAAATAGTCAAATTGAAATCGTCACATAAATCGTAAAAAATAGCCGCTCTATTGTCGTCATATAGATCGCCCCACCCAGTACCATGGGAGTTCATATCACCCAGAATTAATACTGGGGATGGAAGAATCGAAACTAGATTCCAGAGTTGACTACGGCTAATGGAGGTTCTTGGTGGAACGTATACTGAAGCTATGCAAAGATCTTTGTTCTTCACATTTATTTGGCAAGCGACGATTTCGACGCCTGATAGAGCAGGAAGGGAAATTTTGTAGAAAGGGTAGCACTTTTTGATCCCTAAAAGTACTCCTCCATAAGAATCGTCTCTATCCAGGCGTATAATGTTAAAATCGTGGAAGTAGAGTTCTTTATCGGAAGAAAGCCATGTTTCACAGATAGCAAATATATCACAATCAGAATTGTGAAGTAAAAATTTGAACGAGTCTAGTTTAGGCACTAGACTACGGCAGTTCCACTGTAGCACAGTGATCATATCTTCAACCTCGTTCGACGAATTATCCATCGAAAGATATGATTGATGCAAGGAGGGGCCATGAAACAGTCAATTGCTTAAGATATGATTCTAACGTTGGAAGCAAGGCAGAAACTAAGCTTCTTAGAGGGTCTTGTATGTTGAATATGTTTAATATGAATTCCACAATGTCCGAAAAAGCTAGCAAACCTCGTTCGGACTTGGATTTCTTTTGAGAAGTTTGAGGAGCAGCTTTTTAATTTTTTTATCTTTGTTGGGCAATGGCGGAAAATTCTTGCTGCATCCAGGGATTGGATCAGCAGGAGCCTTCGGTTTTGTTTTTTCATCCCCATTACCCTGGGAATTTGGCAATCGTCTGGAGGTGACTTTAGTTTTCTTACGGCGCACTTTCGGGGAAGGGCATTTTCTTTTTGAGGAACCGTCCATTTTTGAAGGTGCGTGTACCACCGTAGAATCACCTTCATCGGATGAGTCAGAGTCCGATTCTTCAACTGACAAAACCGAAAATTGGTTTGCATCTTGGACGGCTGATGCAGCCTTCAACATTTGAGCATATGTCTGCTTGGAGCGTCCAGAGATTGAACGCTGCACTTTATCGGAGTGCTGTTTGTACATCGGGCACTCCTGCAAGGGGTGAGGATTCTCGCCACAGTAAGCGCATTTTACTGATTCTTTGTGGCAAGAATCCTCTTTGTGGTTTTCACCACATTTGCCACAACGAGTTTTGTTGCCGCAATGGCTGGCCGAGTGTCCCAGCCTTTTGCAGTTGGTACAATTATATACCCTCTGTACAAACAGCCGCACCGGAAAAAAAGCACCATCAATTTTAACAAAGTTTGGGAGAACTAAACCTGCGAAAGTCACCAGGAACGAGTCTGAATGTTTATAAACTTTTTTACCGTCTAGCAAAGATGCTGAATGCAGTTGCCTTACATCCAGTATCTTCACTAGCGCGGTAGCGAATGTCGAGTTTTTAAAAGTTCCCGAGGCATGTTTCAAGTCCTCGACAGTCAGACTCACGTCGGAGACCACGCCTTCTACCTCCACATCTCGAGAAGGGATGTAGATGTTATACTCAACACTAAAAAGCTCGTGTTCAGCTATTTTATTTGCCACATCATAAGTCGGTGCTTCTACACGCAGTTTGTTGAAACTTTCTTTGTGTACCGAGATTCCCGGATACTTACGCAGCAAATCTCTCGTAATGTCGAGAGTTTTCAAAGGTTTATTTTTGGGCCGAAAAAAGACAACCCATGGTCCTTTCGCAGACGGTTGATAGTATCTGGTTCGCGTAACGTAGGCATCGGGAGATGCCATAGGTGTTGTGTAAAAGCGGTGCGCAACCACTTAAGAAGGAAAAAAAAAAACCTTCACTAATTAATTAATTTTAATTACTAGTAATTAAATTTTTTGCCCGACGTATGAACAAATCAAAAAGAAAAAAAACGAAAAAAAAAAAAAAACTTATATCTACTTGCAAAAAGTTGTCTCACTATGACCCATACTCCCCTACCAGGGGTGAGAGACAGACTCACGCGCCACGAGGCAAAATTAAACTACAATAGGGAGGCAATGGACTTGCAAAATGTATTGTCTAATACTTATGCCGGTTGTAAACAACCTATCAGCCGGTGCAGCTAGATGGTCCGTTTGCTGCTGCTGGTGGTGATGATTGGTGTTGGTGGGTCGGCACGATGATGATACGATGAAATGATGGGCTCGCCGTTACCTCCGGTTATGGATTACCGGGATGAGTTAAAGATGGATGGCAACTCCAAGGGGCTCGGCCTATGGAATTCCACTTCCTCTGTTGCACACTGGTCACTTAGGGCACCCAATGAGGGGTGAAAAAAACCGCTCGGGCGGAAAAAAAACACCGAAAAAAACTAGATGCCGCGCGACTGAGACCGGGACGTTGTTAACCGACTGAGTGCTCAACTAGGAATGAAACTACTACCTACAGTTATAGAATATCTTTGAAATGGTGTAATTATTAAAACACATTAAATTTACAACAAAAAAGCCCTTAATGCTTAAATTGCCCAAAGTTGTTATTTTCGAGATACTCGTAGGTTAACATTCACTTATCGTATAATTTGAGCAATTTTCACCCTTTTGAGATGTTGTTCGTGAGTG
Source organism: Ochlerotatus camptorhynchus (assembly GCF_037179485.1). Taxonomy (NCBI): domain Eukaryota; kingdom Metazoa; phylum Arthropoda; class Insecta; order Diptera; family Culicidae; genus Ochlerotatus; species Ochlerotatus camptorhynchus. Next base: position 59,151 of record NW_027041062.1, read on the forward strand.
TTTAACATTGAAAATATTTTTAACGAAAAGCCCAATCCATTTCCTTAAACTTTGCTGTTCACAGTTTTTCAATCAGACGCACAAGTCTCTATACAACAAGCGTTGAAAATCAAGCCACTGAATGTCTGGTACCTAATTGCATACTTAGGTACCATCTAATTCTTCATTGATACCTAGCCACTAGGTAAGAATATTTATTTCGGTAGCAAAAACTGATATTTAAAGAGCTACTGAAGCATATCTTCATCAGTCACTAACAGTAAGCAATCTAAGTCGTTATCTGTGGAAAATAGAAATAGTTTGAAGGACGGTGATTCAGTGCTGTTATACAAAGTTTCGTGTCTGTTAAGGTAAAGTTCTGTCCAGTTAGAATCCGGAATCACTTATTGTGTTGCAGCAGCACGGAAAGTGACCGCTGCAAGAATTATTTTACAGCGGTTTGTTTACCTTGGCGCCCACTTTCTGTGGTATAAATTTCACGGTGTTTCGTGCAGTGAGTCAAAAATTATTCCAGAAGGAAGCCGACGTGGTCCGCAATAAAAATCACAAAAACGTTGAATATCGCCAAATCAACCGTGTACACGGACAGAAAATTGTTTGCATTGAACCAAACAAAACTTTAGTTGTATTTAAACAAACAATTCCGGTTGAAATTATATTGCATTTTGTTGTTTCAATAATACTTATTCATATAAATTCAAAGAAGGATTCTTTTTGTTTTAATAAGCCACTTTTCAACTGCAACTATTGTAAAAATAACTATATTCTATTATTAATCCAACAATAGTTCATTTCAATTTAGCATTTATTTGCTGTGTCCATTCCCCGGGCCATGAATGCAAAAATAACTACCAACCATTCCCTCGTTTTCACCCGGACAAAAGTGTAAACAATAACAAAACTTGTGAATTTCGGAAATAAGTGCAAAATTTCCGAAAATCTTAAGTAAGTATGCTGCAGTTCAAGCTGCAGTTGCTAAATATAATCAATTTTCTGTTTTTTCCTTGATTTTTTTTTCGTCGATCTTGTTTTCCGTACTGAGTACCAATGCTCCTGACGCCAGGAAGGCAGCTCCCACACCTGGACCCTACATATCGACCCATCAACTAATTAACCGGGGACCAACGGCTTTACTTCCCTTCCGAAGGATGATCAGTGAAAAAGAAAACAAAACATAAAAAAAATGCCATATTATTTCCGGAGTGATTTGAGATTTGGGCGTAATTGCATTTGTAAACAAATACGTCAATCACCGATTTCTCGCGAATAAAAGCTCAATCTCGAAAAGTATTAACACTATGCGGTAGAGGAATGATTCCTCTATCATTTGGTATAGTTTGTTTGTGACATTGAGCTTTTATTCAAGAGAAATCAGTGATTGACGTGTTTGTTTTCAAAAGCAATTACGCCCAAATCTCAAATCACTCCAGATTTTTGAATCAATAAACATATTTTTATTTATCCTGCGTGAATTGTCAGACTTCATAAAATAAATATGATTGAATCAACAAGAAATCTCTTTTAAAAACAAACATATTTTTATTGTTGACCCAGCTGCCAAATTTGACAGCTTACGTCAAAACCATGAAAGCTCTTGTAAATTCGAAAAGATTTTCTTTTTGATTTAACAATCCATGGGTTTTGAGGAACAATAATACTGGATTGTTGAAACAATAATGATTTCTTTTTGCATCCAAAACAAAATGAAATTCTTATTCATTTTACGTCAAATATTATTACGTTTAAAATATTTTTTTTCTGCGTGTATGATGTGCTCAAACGTTTCAGGGAGCGAAAGAGCGTGGATCGAGTGCCTCAAGGTAAGCGTCGTAGTGGAACATATGACCGCAAGCTGAACCAGAAGGTGTTGAGAACCGTCAGAGCAAACCCTGGACTATCAGATAATGAAATCGCACAAAAATACGCTACGAGGTGAAAAACAAATCATCGCTGAAAACTCAGAAACTGTTGTTGGAAGGGTTTTGCCTGAAGTACCCAATCTGTCAACGATACCATCAACAATATCAGTGGCCACAACTGCAACGACTGATGATGAATTTTCGCGATCTGTTAACATCGAAATACTCAACCGAGGAATTGCTAGGATTCAAGTTTCACCGATTGATGCAAAGAAGTCAAACAACGTTTACTATCCTGAACATAAAATTTAAGAAATCAACCAAGGAGTGAGGAAGCATCTTTTCTAACTAGGGCCGCAGGGGGACCAAACAAGTGCAACACAGGATTTTGAAGAAATAATTCTTCAATTGAAAGAAAAATTGGGCAGACAAGGTACCACAAGGAGTGAAAAAACTACAGATTTTAACTGTGTTGCCCAAGTCATGGATTATACAAAAAATAATGGATGAATTTAACACCACAAGGTACTTCGCAACAGCAGCTAAAGAATTATTTGAAACTGATGGAGCACATTCAGCAGTTCATAGAAGATCGGGCCATGGCTTAAATGATGCAACGAACGAACAAGTCGGGTGATGCCTGGCCAGAGAGACTACGTGTCAGTGAAAAACGATAGAAAACGGAAAGCAATACAGAAAAGGTTATTGATGATGACACTTAAAGAAGCATACAAATGATTTAAAGAGATTAATAGTGAGGTAAAAATAGGAATTTCTTCATTCGCGAAACTTCGTCCTAAATACTGCAATTTTTTAATCAGTTCAGGATCGCACAATGTTTGCGTTTGTACAAATCATGAAAAATTTTATCTTATAACACATAGTTTAAAAAAGTACAATATTTTGTATGACTTAAAGTCCTTGACTGATAGTTTAATTTGTGAAAGAAAAACAGCATATTGTTATCTTAGATGTTGTGAGGATTGTCCAGACATTTCGTCAATTGAGGATTTTTAACACAGCAATTAGAAGAAAAAATGATTGATCAACTGTCATTCGAACAGTGGGTAACTACTGATATATGTGATACACAAACTATTGTTAAAGAGCCTGAAGATTATGTTTCATATTTTTGTGAAAAATTACTCAAATTGATACCACACGATTTCATTAAAACAGCATAATCTTAATTCTTAGTCATTTGTGATTTTTCTGAAAATTACTCCTTTGTACTGCAGGATGAAGTACAATCTTTTTTTTTTCCTTGATTTTTTTCCGTCGATCTTGTTTTCCGTGCTGAGCACCAATGCTACCGACGCCAGGGAGGCAACTCCCACACCTGGACCCTACCTATCGACCCATCAACTCATGAACCGGGGACCAACGGCTTTACTTCCCTTCCGAAGGAAGGCGTGATCAGAGATGTTATGCCTCAGAACATCCCGGCGGTGCCGACTGGGATTGAACTCAGGCCTGCTGGGGTGAGAGGTAATCACGCTTACCACTACACCACCGGCGCCACTAAGAAGTACAATCTCATCATTGGAATGTACAACAAGCTACTATCCATCCATTCGTTATATACTATAAAGAAAACTCCCAAGTGCTTCATTTTAGTTTCATAATTATCTCAGAAGAGTTGACACATGATGCAGTAGCTGTTAACCTGTTTATTTCCAAAATGATTACTTTTTTACGTACAGATCAGAGAAAAATAGTGAAGAAAATTTATTTTATGTCTGACGGAGCTGCTTCACAGTACAAAAACCGTAAGAATTTTTCTAGTCTCTGCAAGTTCAAGTCTATGTATGAAATTGAAGCTGAATGGCATTTCTTTGCGACATCCCATGGCAAAGGACCGTGTGATGATATTGGAGGTACGATAAAGCGCATGGCTACACGAGCCAGTTTAGCCAGAGAACGTGAACATCCAATTAAAAATACCAAAGAATTATATAACTGGGCAAATAATCGAAAGGAGGAAGAGTTGACGAGTTTATCATTTGGTTTTGTAACATCAGAAGAATATAAAACTATGGCGGCAGAGCTTAATGAACAGTATTGTGAAGCAAGAACAATTTAAGGAACGCAAAAATTTAACTCATTTATTCCTATATCTGAAAATAAAATTAAAGCAAAATTGTTCTCAAACTGTTCAGATCAGGATGCAAATGTTTTAAATTTGTTTAAATAGACGTATTAAGCATTAATGTAATTATATAATGTGAACTAAATAAATACCTAAGAACACTATTTTATTTAATACATTTTTATTAATGAAATGAATGCCATAATTTTCGAGTGGTATTACAAATCTCGGATACTCGATTTGACGCAACTGGGAACTCACCCATGCACACTAACACCACTATTAAGTTGGGGAAGGTTTCCACTATCTGATAGTGGTGTTAGTATGCGTGGACGAGCTCCCAGTTACGTCAAATCGACGATCGAACGCATTGTTTACAAAAGCAGATAAGTCTTTTGAAAAAGTAACCCAGGTGGGGTTGTTGCGACATATTTAAAAATAAGGTTTATTGTCAAAACTAGTTATGCGGTTCGTAGCAATATGAGCAAAAAACTAAAAAAAAATCTGAGGTGGGTGGTTTTGGACAATTCTGGAGGGGGCCTGTCCGCTTTGCCCGTTCCTATTGTGTAGCTAGGGCACTAACAATGACCCGAAAAGGCTGTCAAACACTTATTATGGTTGTTTTCTATTCCACCGTGGTCTTCGAAACTAGCTAGCCGTAAAAGAGGCCTAATAGGAAAATACACTTTTCCCATGCATCTTACTCATAATTAATTATATCTTAAATCATACGTCTGATTGAAAAACTGTGAACTGCAAAGTTTAAGAAAATTGATTGGGCTTTTTGTTAAAAATATTTTCAAGATTAAACACTCACGAATAACATCTCAAAAGGGTGATAATTTCTCAAATTATGCGATAAGTGAATTTTAACCTAAGAGTATCTCGAAAATAACAACTTTGGGCAATTTAAGCATTATGGGTTTTTTTTGTTGTAAATTTAATGTGTTATAATAATAACACCATTCCAAAGATATTCAATAACTGTAAGTCGTATTTTAGAAAATAGTGCTTTTTTCAATAATTCATAACTTTTTTGTTTATGAGTTGCCCAGCAAACGCACATTGTCAATAAGTAGCACTTTATCTAAACTACAATATAAATAAAAAAAATAAATAAAAATATGCAATTTGAGTAATTTAATTTTTTTTATAATTTTGATTTTTTTTTGTAAATAACAAAATAATTTTTTACAGTGTATATTTTTTCTTGAAATACTTGTCCGCAACTTCGCCGAAGACAGCATCTCGATCAAACAAATCGTTCACGAGATATATTTTTTCTATTGATGCGTATCATTTTTGCATAAGCTCTTTTCAAGTGTTAGTCGTGTACAAAACTAAGGAACCAAATATGTAAAATGGTATGTTGGACAATAACAAACAATTGTGCAAAGTTTCAACATAATCGTAGCAGGTCGATCAAAAAATTTAAAAAAAAATCGTCATTTGAAATGGAACTGCGGAGCTGCCTTCCTGTCGTCGAAAACGTAAAATTTCACGACAAAAATCGATATCTCGCAAAATATGCACTCTAGAGGTTTGATGTATTTGGAAGAGTTTGTCTACAAGATAAGATCTTCCTTTTCGCGTAGGTAGTGACTAGGGTGGTCCTCTTTTTTTTTCAAAATAAAAAAGCGTAACTTTTTATTTATATGTTTTAGGGGAATACTTGCTTCTATAAAGTCAATGATAATTTAATTTCAAGCAACTTTGCCGAAAACATCAAAATTCTATCCCATCAACACATAATCCTATGAACGTTTTTCTAAATTCAGATAGGGTGGTTCTGAAAAAACTGTTTTTTGTTCTAACTTTTTTCTTTTTGTTTTATTCTGAGAGTCATCTTCAAAGAACTTCAGGATCATGAGAGGATGCATCTTTTGAGAAGAGTTGGGGATTGATAGATGTTGTTTTTCGAAAGTTATTCCTGTTTTTGTGTAAAAAAAGTCAAGTTTTCCTGGACACTTTTCTCCAAAAGGAGCAAATATGAGCAAAACTTCTACGCATATTCTGAAATAACATGGTTCTGCCCACGATACCTATAGAATATTATCTGTGCCCTTTTGTACCCTTGATGAGAAAAAGATGATTGGAACTAGAGATAACATTAATTAAAAAAATACCAAAAACAACCCTATAGGGCAATTTAATTTTACCTAATTCAATTATAAGGTCGGTAAGTGATTAACCACATACATGATGATGTTCAAATATATAATTGTTTCAGATTTGTATGTTAATGTGAATGTTTATTTTTTTATGTGATCCTATATTCGGACAGTATATAATGTAATAGCAGGAGCATCGATTGACACTGATAGCTAGACTTTGTTTACCTTTGTTACTTTCGACGTAATGAAAATTTGCTCTTTGCGTTATTTTGTGGGCATTTTCCAAAGCTTTGATAAACTGTTCCAAATCGCCCTTGTTGGCTGCTGCCACGGTTTCCGAGTTCAGCTGAAATTGCGATACGTCCGGTCCCAGCTGTCCCTATTGCAGGGCATTGGAAAACATGGACAGCGCTTATTGGAATTGCGGTGAGGATAGGTTTTCCTTGAGTTGTTGTTTCTTGTTTTCATCCCCTTCGATGTTACACCGAAAAAAAAATTTGATATAGTTTCCATTGGGAACGCACATGATATTTTTCCAATAATATTCTGTGAATTCTATGTGATAAATCACATAAATTTCATTGGACACATAGGGTTCATGTGATATTGTAGTTCCATTCCCAATTATGAGATCACATGAAAGTTATGTGAAGTTCTAATGGATGTTTTCCATTGGAAATGTGATTTATTTTTTGAGTGAAGGTAAATGTTCCAATACACTAATGAAATTCGACATATTTTTATTGGCGAATTTCCTTGTAGGGCTCCACATGATTTCCATGTGTCCACACATAAACATAATCCACTCAGAAGTACACATGAAATTTATGAGCCAAATGAATAGTATGTGTGGTTACACATGATTTTTATGTGTACACATAAGAACGATGTGTCCGACACATACATATCATTTGTTTATCACACTGCAAAAATTCATGTGTTGGACACATAAAAATTAGCATTGAATTTTTATTAGTGTATGGCATCCTTGTCCTGATCTAGGACAACCGACGAAAGGGATTCGGAATTGACTTCCATAGAGAGATCAACATTGCCTCGCTGTCCGGCACCCGCAGTAGTTGGGTTCATTCCTGTCAGATAGTTCTCGCGGTCGCGATCTTCTTCAGAAAATGTCGTATAGATTTTTTGAAAAAAATTTGCAAATAGATTGCAGTTTTTTTTTCCGAGCTATCACCGATATTTTTGTCGAGATGCATTATTGAAGGAAAATTGCCAGATTTTAATTTGGTTTTTACGTAATTAAAGAAGTTCTTTGGACAAGACTTTATTTCATGCGAGGGGGACGACTCTATCTACGATGCAAAAAAGATTGTGTTTTGCTGTGGCTAGCTGCGCGCACGCTGTGTAGATAGAAAGAAGATTGATGACGATTCTGAAGATTTCCTGCAAAAAATTGATGAGCGATGCAAGTAGATGCGACAAATGAAAGAAGATTGTTCGAAGATTGATTCGCTAGTGTGAGATTTGTTGACCATCTAAACTTGAGATTTAGATGTGTCGCCCCCCTCGATTTCATGTTCTGTTTTTGCATTATATTCTTCAAATGCAGTACTAATAGCTAAATTCAGTTGATCGCATATATCCAAATAAATTAATAAATTATTACTACTATTGTGTTTTTTTTTATAAATTTTATGTGCTTTTTGCTTCCGATTTTTCAAGTTTTTTATTTGTGTGTTTCTGTTGCGTCTGTTTTTCTTTAAAGGAATTTCTTCCGAAATTATTTCTGCTGAAATTTTGTAGAACACGTCTATACCAATTTCGACATTTCTTACATTCCTTAAAATTAATTGCCAAATGACACTGTAGATCTTCGAACTACCCTGAAACACTAAAAGTTTCTCTGAAAGTCTACAAACTTCCCTGAATTTCTGCAAATTTTTCTGAAGCAATAAATATTTATCTGAAGACCTCCTTTAAGTTCTGCAAATTTCTCTGAGGATCAACAAACTTCCCTGAAATTCAGTGCTTTTCCCTAAAGATATGAATATGGATATTTTTGGAATCGGGGTGACGTTTTGAGGCCGTAAATCGATATCGGACCGAGGGGCACGCAATACAAAGTACCAATGCGTTGAAGTTAAAATGCAATCAAAAGTACTTAATACGCAGGAAAAAATATTGTAAACGTAATAATATTTGACGTAAAATCAATAAGAATTTCATTTTGTTTTGGCTGCAAAAAGAAATCATTATTGTTTCAACAATCCAGTATTTTTGTTACTCAAAACCCATGGATTGTTAAATCAAAAAGAAAATCTTTTCAAATTTACAAGAGCTTTCATGGTTTTGACGTAAGCTGTCAAATTTGTCAGCTGGGTCAACAACAAAAATATGTTTATTTTTAAAAGAGATTTTTTGTTGATTCAATCATATTTATTTTATGAAGTCTGACAATTCACGCAGTAGAAATAAAAATATGTTTATTGATTCAAAAATCCGGAGTGATTTGAGATTTGGGCGTAATTTCTTTTGAAAACAAACACGTCAATTACTGATTTCTCTTGAATAAAAGCTCAACAAAGCTTAACATAACGGCATGAGTTGCATCAGTAAGGATGCTTAACTCAGCCGGATTCCTCCAGCGGATCAATTTTGGAAAATAGTTTCATCAAAATTGATCAATTTTGGAAAAAAATATTACATCAAAATTGATCCACTGGATGAATCTGGATGATTTATAACGCTGTCCAGACTGGAGAGTTATAACATGTTATAACGGTTGTCAAATAATTGCAACACAGAAACTACCATCAAGATAGCGCTATAACGTGTTATAACTCTGTAGTCTGAACGTACTAATACCAACAATCAATACGAAACTAATGATTTTCAATTGGCTCACCACTTTAGTAGCCTATTGGTCCCAAGCAAACGATTAACGTACCCTATTCTAGTCGAAATTCTAGTACTACGCAATGTTTGTTTTGATTCGCTATGAAAGTTTGACAGATAAAATGAGGGGTTATTGGTTTTTCCTATGTTTCGAGGGGTGAATCGATTAGCTTGGGACCGAAGAGAGTACCAGAGCTGAGCCAAAAAGTTGAGCACGTTATTTCGGGACCTTCTAGTCTTAGAGTTACCTCTATGCTAATACCACAAACGAAGTGACAGACGGAGTGGCTCGAAAACTTTGGTGACTAACCTTCTATTGCAATTTTTTAGTGTACCACATGGCAACACCACTACTACTGGATTGTACCATATGGCAACACTACTATTGGATTGAACTAGCATTTTCACCAAATGTACTAGAATATTTTGGTTCTATCTCTTTCACTCTACTCAAAACTGAAATGCATAAAAAAATGACAAAATGATACGCACTCTTTGCACACTGTCAAAGAATCATTGTACACAAAATCAACTTTGTTCAAATCAAAACAAAAAAACTAACCCATCTGGTGGATGATGGCACAAGCTTCCAAGAAAATTCTATTACAGTGAACCACATTATTTAAATGGATTTCTTCGCCAGTAAGTCGTCTGTCACTTCGTTTGTGCTAATACCCTGGACAGACTATGGCTTATATCATGTAATATAGGCTGTCTTGCAATGAGCACTCATGGTAAGCGTGATTACCTCTCACCCCAGCAGGCCTGGGTTCAATCCCAGTCGGCGCCGCCGGGATGTTCTGAGGCATAACATCTCTGATCACGCCTTCCTTCGGATGGGAAGTAAAGCCGTTGGTCCCCGGTTCATGAGTTGATGGGTCGATAGGTGGTAGGATCCAGGTGTGGGAGCTGCCTTCCTGGCACGTCGGTAGCATTGGTGCTCAGCACGGAAAACAAGATCGACGGAAAAAACAAACCAAAGAAAAAAAAAAAAAAAAAGCAGTTACAAATCATGTGATTACAACATGGACGCATAGTGGTATAAGGAATATTATGCTGACTGTATTCACCTTTATTCAGTAATATTGTAAAGTAATGCAATGAAATCTAATAAAGGAGCTAGAAAACATTTATAAGACGTTTAATAAAGCATTTTATTCAATCAATTGAAAACAGTCGAATTAAAGCGACAATGTATGTGCAAATTACACTTATTCAGTTTGTTATTAGATATCTAACAAAAATAAATTAAAAAACAACCATTAACCTTGATTTATGTTGTACAAAACAGTAAATTTCATGGTAAATGGAAAATTTACAATAAAAAAGGGGGGTTGTTAAGTATCTTAACAATGAAATTTTCGTGATTTTCCCATATAATTTTTTTTCAATAACATAATATATTATTGTTATTTTACTGTTGGTTGGCGAATTTATTGATTAAAAAAAAATAACAGTGTACTTTAGAGTGTATGTGTTGGCTTGACAGATCTACTTTATCGACTTTAAAAATAAATCGAAAAAATAAAACATTGCCCCGGGAAGGGAAGGAGGTGGTATGTCTGTTACGGGTGGTCCTTTTTTTACTGGTTATGGATCGAGATTCGATCCGGAACTTGTGAGAAATACAGGCCAACTCTAGGGGCAAGTCAGCTATACTATGCACGGTAACCAGCGTAAACACATAAATGAGTAAAAAAATACACATTTTTCATATTTATATGCAGCTGTCAAAAAATGTGTATATTTGGAGATCCTAAAATGTGTAAAAAAATACACATTTTAAGTATGCAGTAACAGTCAAAAAATGTGTATTTTTATACTCATTAATGGGTAAAAAAAACTTCAAACTTTGCTGCATCCTGCTTTGTTTACGCATGCCATTTGCTAAATAGTGAAGAACAGCAGGAAAGTGGAGGAACTACGGTCCAAACTGGACAGTGCGCAACGATGGACTTTCTAGAGGGTAGGTGATTTATACTTTTTTCATAGTTTTTACTTTTAGTTTAGTTTATATACTTCATATACTGATTTTTGTTTTTCTTCCCTTGATTTGTTTTCCGTGCTGAGCAACAATGCTACCGACGCTAGGGAGGAAGCTCCCATACCTGGACCCTACCTATCGACCCGTCAACTCATGAACCGGGGACCAATGGCTTCACTTCCCTTCCGAAGGAAGGCGTGATCCTCGGCGTGATTAGAGATGTTATGCCTCAGAACATCCCGGCAGCGTCGACTGGGATTGAACCCCTTTACTGCTGGGGTGAGAGGTTATCACGTGCCGCTACTTATTTTTGTTGATGGCATTTCTTTTTTTAATAAAATATTATTGTATTCCGCAGTCTTTATTTTACCATTGACACAAACAAGAAAATTCTGATGTTAATAAAAAACCTAGTAAAAAACCATAATCTAGAAATGATTACTTTTTACACATTTTGCTGTAAAAACCGTCCTTGAAAAATGTGTAAAAAATACACATCTTTTGACGTTTGCTGGGTGTGGTGTATAGAGTTGGTGTAAAATAATAATGATTAGAAAAAAAATAAAAATTAAGTCATTAATGAAACGCGTAATTTGAGTAAACCCAAATTAGCGTGAATGTGAATAAAATCTAACTATCATTGCTTTGTGAGGGCAAATCCCGAGACAGCTAGCAGTGCTGTGTAAAATAGGGAACATTCTTTTGGTATAAATATGGGCTAACTAAGCTCGCAGATGGCATTCTTGTGACGAACGTTGAAGGCGACGGACGAGCAGCAGCAGCAGCAAGAACAGCAGCAGCAACAGGAACAGCAGCAGCAGTAGCAGCAGGAATAGCAACAGGAATAGCAGCAGTAGCAGTGGAAGCTTAGTAGCCGAGATTCGTGTAGCCGTGACCGAGGCTGGAAACCTCAGTCCGGTCACGACACTGGGTTTACACATAAATGTGTAAACGCAGTTTACACATTTTATGAGTAGGCCCCTTTTTTCACGAAATGTGTGAAATTTTACACATTAATGTGTTTACGCTGGTTACCGTGCATGAGCTAATATATTTACATTGAGTAACTGTGAGTTACTCGTTTTTACTCAAAAAATAACTAAGTAGCCTCAATTTTAATTTTTTCATACTGTCATATTTACAAACACACTAACGTCAGCCATTATGAACAGATTTATTTTAATTGCAAGTAAGTTATTTTTCTTTATAATAGCCTTGTTGATGGGTTGATGATCCATCCAACTACAACCCTGTCATCATCACACAGTTATCGTCTAACACACCACCTCGGTTGATCAAGACCCTCACACTGATAAGACGATCTTGAGCAGCACCATTGGATTGCCTCTATCCCACTACTAGTGAAGCCATTATCATGCTATCATCAGTGTCATCATCGTCATCGATTGCCACCGATTACACAGGAGTGGTGAGGATGACCAAACCAGATAAGTGATAAGAGCATTGAAAATATCACATCATCGCATCGATGGAGGACTGAACACCTAAAACGGTCGTGCGAGTCCAATGATCAGTCTACCTCAACCAGATCACTGTATTGCACGGGCAGGAGACCCACGAAGGCATTCTAATTCGTCACGTTGTTCCTAGTTTAAGTCAAATACAAATTAGTGATCAGCTTAATAAACATTTTATTGCATGTTTTGGTGTGTTAAATAAAGGGCTATGTATTATTTAACCGTCACGAGTATTTACACAGCAAAAAAATGTAATTCAAGCTGATGTATGAAATAATGATGTAATAGCAAAAAGCAGATACAATATTACATCAATGGATGTAATTTTGTTCGCAAAATCGATGTACATCGTACAACGTTATATTACACAACCTAGAGTCGGTGTATAATGAGTCACGCCAAGAGTGAAGCCAAGTCTACCTATTGAACTGTCAAACCGGCTACCTATCGTGCAAAGTAAACAAACATTACGATGCTATGAAAGGTCCACGAAAGGTATTGCAATAAAATATAAAATATGATCGAAGAAATGATCATATACACGCAGTGAACATTGAATCGTCATATAATACGTTTGGTAACGATCAGTAATGAGAATTTCTACTATTTTTTGTTAAGATGATTGGACAAAATTAGTTACATGGGCCTGCCCCAAGGCTCATGTCTCAGCCCTCTTCTTTATAACTTTTATGTCAAAGATATCGACAACTGTTTGGCAGAACAATGCACGCTAAGACAACTTGCAGATGACGGTGTGGTTTCCGTAAGAGGTCCACATGCCGTGGACTTGCAAGGACCATTGCAAAATTCCTTAGATAACTTGTCTTCTTGGGCTATGAATCTAGGGATCGAATTCTCGCCGCAGAAAACTGAACTGGTAGTGTTTACTCGAAAGCGGTACCCAGCCCAAATGCAGCTTAATCTTTTGGGCAGAAACATTACCCAATCATTGTCTTTCAAGTACCTTGGGGTCTGGTTTGATTCAAAGTGCACTTGGAATGCCCATATTACGTATTTGAAGCAAAAATGTCAGCAGAGGATCAACTTTCTCCGTTCAATTTGCGGCACATGGTGGGGTGCTCATCCGGGAGACCTCATAACGCTTTATAAAACAACTATTCTCTCTGTTCTAGAGTACGGCTCTTTCTGCTTTCTCTCGGCAAGAAAAAGTCACCTAATAAAATTGGAACGAATTCAATATCGTTGTCTGCGTATTGCTCTAGGCTGTATGCACTCAACGCATAACATGAGTCTCGAGGTTCTGGCAGGAGTAACACCCCTCCAGAACCGTTTCTGCGAGCTCTCTCTCAGAATACTAATCAAATGCGGAGTGACAAACACACTTATAATTGCTAATTTTGAAGAAATTCTTGGGCTGAACACACAATCTCGATTTATGAGAATCTACCACCACTACATATCGTCGGATATGTGTCTTCCTTGTTATACTCCAGACCGTGCTCACTTCACCAATCGCAGTTCCTCAATTGAATATGATCTGTCCATGAAACAAGTGATTAACGGGATTCCAGATCAACTTCGAACTATTATTATCCCGCGTATTTTTACTGAAAAGTACCAACACGTCAATTGCGTTAACAGATATTTTACAGACGGGTCTCGTCTCAGTGGATCCACTGGCTTCGGTGTCTTCAATGAAAACTCTAGCGCCTTCCGCAAACTCCAGGAACCTTGTTCCGTTTTTGTTGCTGAGCTGGCAGCAATCAACTTCGCATTGGGGATGATTTCCAACATGCCCGCAGACCATTACTTCATCTTCTCGGATAGTCTCAGTTCGATTGAGGCTATTCGGTCGATGAAACCAAGTAGACACTCATCTTATTTCCTTTCAAAGGTAAGGGAGCAGATGAGTGTACTGGTCGAAAGATCATATATGATTACCTTTGTATGGGTCCCATCACATTGCTCAATCCCAAGCAATGAGAAGGCGGACTCTCTCGCAAAGGTGGGCGCGCAGGAAGGCGAATTTTATGACAGGCAAATTTCACACGATGAATTTTACCATTTACACGCAGAAAAAATTACCGTCGAAACAAAAATATTTGAGGTAAATTTAAACGTAAATTAAGTTTGTTCTGGCCACAAACATAAACTAGGTTGATTTCAAACGTATTCTACGTTTGAATCCATTGATAATAATGTTTAAAACAAAAATAATGTTACGTTTATTTTAAAAATATTCGTGTTGAAAATAAACGTGAATATTTTTGATTGATTTGAAAACTATATGCAATCAAAAATTAATATGTTTATTTTAAACATGCTTTTCATGTTTAAAATAAACAAACATATTTTGAAATTATTTTAGCATTTGAATGCTGAATAAATCAAAATAAAATGGATAGCAAATTAATGGAAATTCCTGCGATTATGGAAAGTCTGTGGATGTTTGGATCCGGGGGGCCGTCGGGGTGGGTGTCCGATCCGATCCAGTTCAGTAAAACTGGTGAAACTTTGTGATATTAGCGTCATTTTGGCGTTTATGACGCTGGTCCTCATACCGGCCTCTTTCTACGTTTAGTGTTCGGGGATGATCTGTTTTTCTTTCGACGTCGGGTGGGGGGTGAGGATGATATGGGGATCGGTATCAGAAACGACGGATTGCCGTTAATATTGTGATGTTCCACCGGTTTTGTCGAGCTTGGAACATTGCGTGGGTTTCCGGACCCTCTACTTCGGTTTCGCCGCTTGCAGGCCGTTTTCGGTTAAGTTTGCCGAATGTAAAAAAGGACACGCTAAAAATTGATTACCCAGGTTATGTATTGTTGAAATAAACATGCTTTTGAATTTATTCTAAACATACATATTGTTGTTGAGAACATGTTTGTAATTTACTTTGAACTATTCATATTTTTATTTAATAAACATATATATTTTTAACTTAAATGAACAAAATTTGGTTCCGTGTAGTGCGTCAGAGTACCCTTTCGAGTTGGCAAACCGATTGGGACAATGGAAATCTTGGACGGTGGTTACATTCAATTATTCCTAATGTTTCTTCGAGAGCGTGGTTTAAAGGCTTGGACTTAAGTCGTGACTTCATTCGCGTGATGAGTAGACTTATGTCCAACCACTACTCGCTAGATGCTCATCTCAATAGAATAAACCTCGTAGACAGCAACATCTGTCGGTGTGGAAACGGTTACGATGACATCGATCACGCAGTTTGGCAATGTACGGATAATGACGCCGCCAGAGAGCGACTTTTGAATACCCTTGAGGCCCAAGGAAGACAACCCTATGTTCCTATCAGAGACGTGTTGGGAACTCGCGATATCTGCTATATGCAGTCGGTTTATGTGTTTCTTCAAATGTCTAGTATAAGAATTTAATTCCTTTGTCTTTTGTCTCTCTTTAATAGTTTTTGTTTGTCTTGTTCCCCCGTCTCGATGAGTCTCATCGTCGCCCACTGGTCACCATAGCCGGTCGAACTCCAGACGAAACTAGAACCGCACTACCATTCATACTGGCGACAACGCTCTGATGAGACAACGAAACCTTACCCCCAAACTCCTCCCCTGATCCTATCCTTCAACAATGTACCTCTCTAACCTCGAGTAAGCCGCGAGTATTCGGCCCAACTCCTACTAGAAATAGAATTAAGTGAGTTTTGTTACAAACAAAGAACAATGAACTATCGGCTCCGTAAAGCTAACGCGATTGAGCCTCCCAAATAAACGAACTAGTAAAAAAAAAAAAAATGATTGGACAAAATCACTGATATAATGATTTACAACAGGCGCTACTTTTTTTTGCTCGCTAGAAGTCATTTGAAGTTGATGTAGCAGTCCTCTGTTGCCAAGTGAAAAGAAAGGGAATCTTTCGAAAACCGTGATGCGAGTTCAACTGTTTTTCTCTTGGCGTGACTCATTATACACCGACTCTAACACAACCGATGGATTGACCTGGTTGCAGCAGTTTGGATGTAATATTCGACAACTTTTTTTTTCTGTGTAGTTAGTTGATGCGAAACAAACACCTCCTATTGAATTGCCTGATTGAAGTGCCATGTGGTTGGTCCATGCATATAGTACCTCTTGTTTACCGTGAAGCTGAAAGGTAAAGGCCCACCCCCGTTCAGGTCTCTTGGTAAAAAAATTTATTAAATGTACATCGATTAAACGAACTTCATCAACTATAATATGGATTTAGATAATCATTTCGGATAATCATTCGGTAGTAACGATAAGGATAGTGTTAAAACTTATATCGTCGATAAGATGTAGCCTCATTCTTCCTAGATCATCAAGAACTATTCTGTTGCTAATTTTTGCGTGAACAGAACCACAAATGTGTAAAAACGGAGGGAAACCTGTTCAACTGAGTTGCTGCGATACAAATTTTCATTTTGACTACGATATTCATTATTGAGCAACGCGAGTAACTCAGAGTTACTCAAGATTTGCTCAAAAATTACTCATGATTGAAAGCTGTCTTGCCCCTAGGGCCAACTCCCCTGCGCTCGATATCCCTAGCTCACGTCTCCTTGGTGGTTGAGCGCCGTTGATAAGTTAATGCATTCGACTGGAGAGAATCGCCCATGAAATATGCTTCCACCTGAGAGTTCCTTTCTGACATCTTCAAGTGGTGGAATTTTTTATTATTATTGTATGATTATTGACTGCACGGAAAAGGTCTCCATTAAGCTTTAGAGAGGGTCTAGGATAAGATATGAGCGGACGCGGACTGCCTGATTTTGAGCCAAACGAACTGTCAAAGCCAGAGCCATACGAGCAGCGCCTATCTTAATTACATTGGCAGTGTTGCTGACCCTCTCATAGTCTGCATGCTTCAATCAGATTTATTTTTATTGTTCGTGAAGTAACCCACAATGAAAATACACCAATATTTAATGTAACAACAATTTTTATTGTAATAGAGTTGTTCATTATTGTTCATGATCGAATCATGTTAACAATAAAATAAATGAAAAATACGATAAAAATCATTGTAACAACCCTAATAAAAATAACCATAAAAGAGAGCTTAACGACGTGTTTGGGGTATCATCCAAACCATTTGTGAGATAGTTTACCCATTCGGGATACAGTTCGTTTATGGTATTTGTTTATTAGGGAACATTTTATTATGTACATTCATTGTACATCTAGGTAGCAGTTTTGCCGTTTTCGGAAGAGTACAACATTATAACAATCATTTTTATTGTCGACAATAAATATTAATGTTAGAGCATTGTTTCCACTGAAAATTTCACTGTAATTTTTTTTTTTTGGGATCAAACTTCTGGTTTTGAATAAGGAAGACAGTCAACGTCATCAGAGCAAACGGCGGAATAAAGGCGCATCTATCGATATCAATGAGGTTTTTTCAGCACATAATTCGACATCCTGTTTTATTCAGCATTGTACACTGTTATACAGCATTTATTCAATGTGTATGCTTATTTGTAGCTTAGAATTGTTTGTTGGGGACTGCTATCCGTGAGGCAGAAATCAACCGAAAGGCCACAGAATTTCAGCCTTTTTGCTCTAAGTTTAGGGTCGGCCGGGAACTGGAAGAAACCTATGTTTTTGAATCCCGGCGTTGTTCTATTGCTGCAATACGGTGCCATGCACTTAATCTTGAATATTTGTTGATTTTTTAAACTTTAAACGCAATTAAAAAGCAACACAAGATATTTTTGCAATAATAACAAACGGAGCAACCGCGACCAAAACAAAAGTCAAGCGAAGTTTGTATAATGACAGTGTTGCGCGTATCTCGTAACATGGTTGCTAGATGATTTATTTTCACAGGGATCAGCTGTCGTCTCTTTGCATATTCCAGTCTCTTTAGTGTAGGGTTCTTCATTGAATACTTACCTTATATTAAATATACTTTATTTCTTTTCTACTTACCTGACCATTTACAGACCTTGCGACAGACAATTGTTTTGCACCGTTGGGGTTAACCTCAATCTGATGACAGTTCTGTGGTACTGTTTACGTGGACTTAGTTGATTTTTTCTTGGGTAGATTTTCTCGATAATTTTTTAGACTGCAGTGAAATGTAAACCACATGTCTGCATTGTCCACGAGCAACACCCTAATAAAAAAATAACCAACAACGAACGATAACCCAAATAATAGACATATGCCACAAATGGTTTGGATGACACCCGGAATACGTCGTTAAGCAAAATAACCATAACCATTTTACTAGGGCATCATTTCACCGCGCTGTTCCTTGACAATTTGCAAGTTAAAATTCGGAAATTTTATAATATTTTTTTTTCAAAAAAAACGACTAAGTGCTTGTAAACAGTACCACTGAACTGTCAAAAAGGTTCAGCCGATTAACACTGAGTTCATTCGTGACGTCACGCTGCAGAACTTAATAGGATGGACGGTGTTACTGGCAGCCCTGGAGAGAGGAGATGGCGAGAGAGGAGAGTCGGACCGCGAGTAGAAGTGAGTGCACAACTCTAATACAAAGTGTATTCGCGGATTGTGAATCTTTCAGTTAATCTACCAGTTAATAAAGAATTGAATTGGAAAACCCTACATTTGGCGAAGATCGGGAGACCGAACCAATTGCAAACAAGGTATGTAATTGGATAAATCAAAGAAAAGTAAAACAAAAATTATGCAGCAAATCAGGCACTTAACCTGGGCCCCAAATAAAAATGAAAATTCAAAATGGTTGTCCTCGCCCACCTGTACAGTATTGTTGCATTAAGAAAGCTGCGACCGCAACTAAAAAGAAGAAGAAGACGCTAATAAAAAAAAGGCAACAGAGAAAAAAACCTGTAATGGTAGATTCTGGAAACGATGATGACTGGTGAATGCATTTTTTTTTTACATATCGAGAGATATTGATATTATTGAAAGTGATGTTTAAACAATAACAGTCGTAACAGGAAAGAAAATAAGGGAAATTCTAGGAAGTTTTTACCTGGATTTTATAACCACCTAGTGTGGGCATTGTGCATGGATGTGTAAGATGATAGGCTTATGTTGATCAGTCATTATGGATAGCGTATTGTTTTTCATGAGAAATGAATGAATTGCTTTCGTGGCGTTCTATCTGTACTCTTTTTTTCTCATTCCAGTATTTTTTTTGAATTTGACAAACTTGGAATTGAAAGATGTTTAATTTTTTTTTCACTATTCTACTACCTCTGTTTTTAGCAGAGATGTTTGTTATAAGTAAGTGGACTTATGAACCAGATATTTTTTTATTTAAGAGCTATGAAACATCATTGCAGCTACATTACGTTATCTAGTGCTGGGCGAGGTGTTGGGAGCCTAGCATAAGATTGAAAGGCGTAGCAGGGAGCTACGTTATGTTATTCTTGTCTGGTGCAGGGAGCCTAGATGGAGAATGAAAATAATAGCAGGGAGCTATGTTGTTTTTCTAGAGCAGGGAGCCTAGAAATAAACCAAAGCAGGAAGCTTGGTTTGTGTAACTGGTTACCAGGATTGTCAAAAGGGAAGCAATGTTGCAGGGAGCACGTTGCGTTCCTCTAGTGCAGGGAGCCTAGAGGTAGACGAATACATAGCAGGGAGCTATGTTGTGTTGCTCTAGTGCAGGGAGCCTAGAGGTAGACGAATACATAGCAGGGAGCTATGTTGTGTTGCTCTAGTGCAGGGAGCCTAGAGGAGTTGTATATCATAGTATTCTCTAGAGTAGGGAGCCTAGAGCAAAACGAAAATTGTAGCAGGGAGCTCATTTTGTGTTTGTAATGAAAAAAAAAAACAAGGTGCTGTTAGTTTATGATTGCTACCTAGTTTTATAACAAGAACTTATATTATTTTTCAAGATTACAATGGAAATAAAACCTGAATACTACACGGACAGAAAATTGTTTGTATTGAACCAAAAAAATCTTTAATTGTATTTAAGCAAACAATTCCAGTTGAAATTATATTGCTTTTTGTTGTTTCAATAATACTTATTCATATAAATTCAAAATAGGATTCTTTTTGTTTTAATCAGCCACTTTTCAAATGCAACTATTGTAAAAATAACAATATTCTATTATTAAGCCAACAATAGTTAATTTTAATTTAGCATTTATTTGCTGTGTCCATTCTCTGGGCCATTAAAGCAAAAATAAATACCAACCATTCCCTCGTTTTCACCCGAACAAAAATGTAAACAATAACAATACTTACGCGTTCCACGTAAGTATTGTTTTTAATTGTAAATTTCGGGAAATAAGTGCAAGATTTTCGAAAATCTTGAGACTTGAGTTAAGTAAGTATGCTGCAATTCGAGCTGCAGGTAATAAATATAATCAATTTTTCTGTTTTTTTTCCTTTATTTTTTTCCGTCGATCTTGTTTTCCGTACTGAGTACCAATGCTCCCGACGCCAGGAAGGCAGCTCCCACATCTGGACCCTACATATCGACCCATCAACTCATGAACCGGGGGCAGAAATTCAATTACAATTTCTGCAATTTTGTTTCAAAATGAAAACGAAACATAAAAAAAATTGCCATATTATTTTTACATCAATAAACACATTTTTATTTCTACTGCGTGAATTGTCAGATTGAATCAACAAGAAATCTCTTTTAAAAACAAACATATTTTTGTTGTTAACCCAGCTGCCAAATTTGACAGCTTACGTCAAAATCATGAAAGCTCTTGTAAATTCTAAAAGATTTTCTTTTTGATTTAACAATCCATGGGTTTTTAGAAACAAAAATACTGGATTGTTGAAACAATAATGATTTCTTTTTGCAGCCAAAACAAAATGAATTTCTTATTGATTTTACGTCAAATATTATTACGTTTAAAATATTTTTTTCTGCGTGTACATCGTAACAAATGTGTATGAGATATTCGATGAGTTGTGTGATGTTGCATTGATCTATATGCACTAAAGCCCTACAGTAAAAGTATGGACGACTGTCACCACAAAACTGAAAAAAGCTGTTCCAATCGAGCAAAGCGGTGCATTTTGACGGTTCGATTGGAACAACTTTTGACAGACGTCCATACTCTTACTGTAGGGCTTTAATATGCACTGGGTTTGTGCACTAATTTATATCAAACCTAAGTTGCTTAGTAGTTCATTTAAAAAAAAAGAAACAATGCAAGTTTTTCTATTTTTGGCTTTCAGATGGATGAAAGTCGACCGTTGCCGATATTCAGATGTGAACAAGTTGAAAGCAGTAAGTTGGCAAAGGAATGGCGGGAATGGAAAGATTTTCTAGAGTTTTATTTTGACTCATATCAGATAACTGATCAGAAAATCAAGCGCTCCAAAATGTTACATTTCGGTGGTCCTCAGTTACAGAAGGTTTATAAAAGCTTGGAAGGCACCGAGGATTTTCCTCTGGTTTTGCTAGAAAAACCTTGGTATGATGTAGCAGTCGATCGGTTGGATGCGTACTTTAAGCCACGCCGCTTAGATGTTCTTGAGAGGCATAAGTTGAGAAATATGAAACAAGGTGTCCATGAGAGTTTTTCACATTACGTTTTGCGCTTACGCCAACAGTTGATGGACTGTGGATTAGAAAAGTACTCGCGAGAAGTTCGGTGCGTTTTGGAAGACATTATGCTTATCGATGTAATTGTAGAAGGATGCAATTTATCGGAGCTTCGACGAAAAATTCTCGAAAAGGATCAGTCGTTGTCCGATATTGAAGCATTCGGAACATCTTTGGAGAGTGTTCGCCTGCAAGAAAAGGAATTTAAGATCGGAGTCAACAGTGATGGAGGTGGTCAGGCAGAGATCTACAAAATAAGGACCTGGAAAACAAAGGGTGAACGTCAGCAAGGGCGGATAATGAAACGTATTGCTCCTGGACCTCACAAAACCGTCAGTAAACAAGCATGAAATCAGTAAACAAGCTGAAATCATTTGCTACGGTTGTGGGCAGTATGGTCACATCTCGAAGACACCATCATGCCCAGCAAGAGAGAACAACCCCTTATTCTGCGAGTCACGTGACTCTCTCTCACCGGTGAGGTGACAATTGTCACCTCGTGTGAGGTGACTCTCCATGCAAATCAAATGGAGAGTCACCTCACACGAGGTGACTATTGTCACCTCACCGGTGAGAGAGAGTCACGTGACTCGCAGAATAGGGGGGACTGTCGTAAATGTCGAAAGATTGGACATTTTGAGAAAGTTTGTCGCAAACGTGGTTTCTATCCTCAATCATCTAGTTTTCCCAAGAAAGTGCAGGCGATTGAAGAAGTTGACCAAAACACGCCGAACCAAAAGCAAGATACGGTATCAACAGACTTCGAGAAAAAGGTTTATTACACGTTTTACACGGGATGTCAAACTAACGGAAGAGGAAAAGTGTGGAGCGTTTTGGATGTCATGGATGCATTTTTTCTATTGGAGCTCAATGAAGAAACCAGAGATGTTATGACATTTATTACTCATCGTGGACTCTACTGTTTCAAACGTCTTCCGTTCGGGTTAGTATCCGCGCCTGAAATATTTCAACGCACGATGGACGAAATATTAGCAGACTGTGAGGGTGCCTACTGGTACCTCGATGACGTAGGTGTTGAGGGTAGCACAGTTGAAGAACACGATTTACGGTTGAACAAGGTATGATGTTATTGTCTGAAACTTATGTTCTTTAAATGACAAATAAAAAAAATAATAATAATAAAACAAATTAATTAGTTGAGATGTTTTGCTTGACAATATGGTTTCAGGTTCTCCAAAAATTCAAGGAAAAGGGAGTAGTTCTCAACTGGGAGAAATGTAAAATACGAGTCACCGAGTTTGATTTTCTGGGATACAAGATTAGTTCACAGGGTATAATGCCATCAGATGTTAAACGAGATGCTGTAGTGGGTTTTCGTCGTCCTGTAAACGAGAGCGAAGTCAGAAGTTTTCTGGGCCTAGCCAATTGTGGTGCGACAATGCAAGCACAGCCTTTTCCCACGTTTCAATTCTTCCAACATATGGTTGCAATACACTTCTTGGTGTCAATCGATAAATCATTGACACCACACAAAGTGCATCGCACCAAGTTAACAACGCAAGCAAAGAGTCAGATTACTGACCGACTTGCTAGCCCGATAGACCACCGTGCGACCAGAACCACTTTACACACATGTTGCATTCTTACTATGTACATGCAGCTCACACTAGGGATCGAGTAGTCCAGGCACCTGACAATTACATAGCATATGTGTAGACGTAGTAGTCGAAATAAGCAGGGTAAAAATAAGCTTTCTAAAATTGAATAAAGTATTCTTCAACAGTACTCGAAAGTGTTCGGAGGCATTATTTTTCTAGCCACATCGTGATGACCCGCCACACAATTATATGGGAAAATTTATTCCAAAGTTAGCTGAAATGGATGAACCACTGAGAAGGCTAATTCAGAAAGGAAACAAGTTTCAGTGGGGTGACAGTGAAGAAAAGGCGTTTAATGTTATAAAGTTGACATTATCGAAAGCCAGTTGCCTGGGATTTTTCAATGCGAACGATGAAACTTCGTTGTTTGCGGACGCCAGTCCAGCCGCTCTAGGCGCAGTCCTCATTCAAACCAATAACCAAGGTGATTCAAGAGTCGTATGGTATGCTTCAAAATCACTAACAGATACGGCAAGGCGATATTGTCAGACCGAAAAGGAGGCTTTATCGTTAGTATGGAGTGTAGAAAAGTTTCAAGTCTATCTGATAGGTAGAGAGTTCAATCTACTCACCGACTGTAAAGCTCTTACCTTCTTGTTTGCTCCTGCATCTCGCCCTTGTGCACGAATTGAACGATGGGTGTTACGTCTTCAGAGTTTCACGTATAATATTGTCCACATCCCTGGACACTCTAATATTGCCGATGTTATGTCGCGACTTTCTACGATTGCTCTAAAACCGTTTGATGAAGCAGAGGAATTGGCAGTTCAAGAAATTGTTTCTGCTGCGGCAACGACAGTTGCCTTGACATGGTCGGAAATCGAGACCGCTTGTAGGGAGGATGCGGTCGTTCAACAAGTTATTGAGGCATTGAATGTCGACGCGACTGATGAATTACCGTTGAGCTACAGGATGATATCCTCAGAGTTATGTTTTGTAAACAATGTACTGCTACACGCAGAAAAAAATATTTTAAACGTAATAATATTTGACGTAAAATCAATAAGAATTTCATTTTGTTTTGGCTGCAAAAAGAAATCATTATTGTTTCAACAATCCAGTATTTTTGTTTCTAAAAACCCATGGATTGTTAAATCAAAAAGGAAATCTGTTAGAATTTACAAGAGCTTTCATGGTTTTGACGTAAGCTGTCAAATTTGGCAGCTGGGTCAACAACAAAAATATGTTTGTTTTTAAAAGAGATTTCTGGTTGATTCAATCATATTTATTTTATAAAGTCTGACAATTCACGCAGTAGAAATAAAAATATGTTTATTGATGCAAAAATAATCTGGCAATTTTTTTTATGTTTCGTTTTCTTTTTGAAACAAAATTGCAGAAATTGCAATTGAATTTCTGAGGCATAAAATAAAAGCCCCCGGTTCATGAGTTGATGGGTAGATATGTAGGGTCCAGATGTGGGAGCTGCCTTCCTGGCGTCGGGAGCATTGGTACTCGTCAGTACGGAAAACATGATCGACGGAAAAAACAGAAACATTGATTATATTTATCAACTGCAGCTCGAATTGCAGCATACTTACTTACCTCAAGTTTCAAGATTTTCGAAAATCTTGCACTTATTTCCCGAAATTCACAATTAAAAACAATACTTACGTGGAACGCGGAAATATTGTTATTGTTTACATTTTTGTCCGGGTGAAAACGAGGGAATCGTTGGTAGCTATTTTTGCTTTCATGACCCAGAAAATGAACACAGCAAATAAATGCTGAATTAAAATTAACTCTTGTTGGCTTAATAATAGAATATTGTTGTGAAGTAATGAAATTGGGTTGTTAGCGGAATGCTAAATAAAACAGCAAAAAAGGTTATCTTCCATTTAATTCCACTTAATTAATTTGGGTATCCATGACAGATACGTATTTCGACTACAATGTGCAGTCTTCATCAGTGTCATTCCCACTAAAGAACTTATCAAAATCTAACCCCCTTAAGTACTCATCCCCTAGGTAAAAAAAGTCAAGATCATAGGTATAAAAATGAAACTACAATGTGTTGAATCGGAACCTACCTAACTAATAAAAACCAAAGATTTAAGTAAGCTAAAGGAGAAAAATCTATAAAACTCTCTAAAAAGGAAAATCCCCAAAGGCTTGGTAGCCATCATAATGAAGTAATGAAATTGGGTTGTTAGCGGAATGCTGAATAAAACAGCAAAAAAGGTTATCTTCCATTTAATTCCACTTAATTAATTTTGGTATCCATGACAGATACGTATTTCGACTACAATGTGCAGTCTTCATCAGTGTCATTCCCACTAAAGTAAAAAAAGTCAAGATCATAGGTATAAAAATGAAACTACAATGTGTTGAATCGGAACCTACCTAACTAATAAAAACCAAAGATAAGCTAAAGGAGAAAAATCTATAAAACTCTCTTCCAAACTTATCTTCCATTTAATTCCACTTAATTAATTTTGGTATCCATGACAGATACGTATTTCGACTACAATGTGCAGTCTTCATCAGTGTCATTCCCACTAGGTAAAAAAAAGTCAAGATCATAGGTATAAAAATGAAACTACAATGTGTTGAATCGGAACCTACCTAACTAATAAAACCAAAGATTTAAGTAAGCTAAAGGAGAAAAATCTATAAAACTCTCTAAAAAGGAAAATCCCCAAAGGCTTGGTAGCCATCATAATGAAGTAATGAAATTGGGTTGTTAGCGGAATGCTAAATAAAACAGCAAAAAAGGTTATCTTCCATTTAATTCCACTTAATTAATTTTGGTATCCATGACAGATACGTATTTCGACTACAATGTGCAGTCTTCATCAGTGTTATTCCCACTAAAGAACTTATCAAAATCTAACCCCCTTAAGTACTCATCCCCTAGGTAAAAAAAGTCAAGATCATAGGTATAAAAATGAAACTACAATGTGTTGAATCGGAACCTACCTAACTAATAAAAACCAAAGATTTAAGTAAGCTAAAGGAGAAAAATCTATAAAACTCTCTAAAAAGGAAAATCCCCAAAGGCTTGGTAGCCATCATAATGAAGTAATGAAATTGGGTTGTTAGCGGAATGCTAAATAAAACAGCAAAAAATGTTATCTTCCATTTAATTCCACTTAATTAATTTTGGTATCCATGACAGATACGTATTTCGACTACAATGTGCAGTCTTCATCAGTGTCATTCCCACTAAAGAACTTATCAAAATCTAACCCCCCCATCCCCTAGGTAAAAAAAAGTCAAGATCATAGGTATAAAAATGAAACTACAATGTGTTAAATCGGAACCTACCTAACTAATAAAAACCAAAGATTTAAGTAAGCTAAAGGAGAAAAATCTATAAAACTCTCTAAAAAGGAAAATCCCCAAAGGCTTGGTAGCCATCATAATGAAGTAATGAAATTGGGTTGTTAGCAGAATGCTAAATAAAACAGCAAAAAAGGTTATCTTCCATTTAATTCCACTTAATTAATTTTGGTATCCATGACAGATACGTATTTCGACTACAATGTGCAGTCTTCATCAGTGTCATTCCCACTAAAGAACTTATCAAAATCTAACCCCCTCATCCCCTAGGTAAAAAAAAAGTCAAGATCATAGGTATAAAAATGAAACTACAATGTGTTGAATCGGAACCTACCTAACTAATAAAAACCAAAGATTTAAGTAAGCTAAAGGAGAAAAATCTATAAAACTCTCTAAAAAGGAAAATCCCCAAAGGCTTGGTAGCCATCATAATGAAGTAATGAAATTGGGTTGTTAGCGGAATGCTAAATAAAACAGCAAAAAAGGTTATCTTCCATTTAATTCCACTTAATTAATTTTGGTATCCATGACAGATACGTATTTCGACTACAATGTGCAGTCTTCATCAGTGTCATTCCCACTAAAGTAAAAAAAGTCAAGATCATAGGTATAAAAATGAAACTACAATGTGTTGAATCGGAACCTACCTAACTAATAAAAACCAAAGATAAGCTAAAGGAGAAAAATCTATAAAACTCTCTTCCAAACTTATCTTCCATTTAATTCCACTTAATTAATTTTGGTATCCATGACAGATACGTATTTCGACTACAATGTGCAGTCTTCATCAGTGTCATTCCCACTAGGTAAAAAAAGTCAAGATCATAGGTATAAAAATTAAACTACAATGTGTTGAATCGGAACCTACCTAACTAATAAAACCAAAGATTTAAGTAAGCGAAAGGAGAAAAATCTATAAAACTCTCTAAAAAGGAAAATCCCCAAAGGCTTGGTAGCCATCATAATGAAGTAATGAAATTGGGTTGTTAGCGGAATGCTAAATAAAACAGCAAAAAAGGTTATCTTCCATTTAATTCCACTTAATTAATTTTGGTATCCATGACAGATACGTATTTCGACTACAATGTGCAGTCTTCATCAGTGTTATTCCCACTAAAGAACTTATCAAAATCTAACCCCCTTAAGTACTCATCCCCTAGGTAAAAAAAGTCAAGATCATAGGTATAAAAATGAAACTACAATGTGTTGAATCGGAACCTACCTAACTAATAAAAACCAAAGATTTAAGTAAGCTAAAGGAGAAAAATCTATAAAACTCTCTAAAAAGGAAAATCCTCAAAGGCTTGGTAGCCATCATAATGAAGTAATGAAATTGGGTTGTTAGCGGAATGCTAAATAAAACAGCAAAAAATGTTATCTTCCATTTAATTCCACTTAATTAATTTTGGTATCCATGACAGATACGTATTTCGACTACAATGTGCAGTCTTCATCAGTGTCATTCCCACTAAAGAACTTATCAAAATCTAACCCCCCCCATCCCCTAGGTAAAAAAAAGTCAAGATCATAGGTATAAAAATGAAACTACAATGTGTTGAATCGGAACCTACCTAACTAATAAAAACCAAAGATTTAAGTAAGCTAAAGGAGAAAAATCTATAAAACTCTCTAAAAAGGAAAATCCCCAAAGGCTTGGTAGCCATCATAATGAAGTAATGAAATTGGGTTGTTAGCAGAATGCTAAATAAAACAGCAAAAAAGGTTATCTTCCATTTAATTCCACTTAATTAATTTTGGTATCCATGACAGATACGTATTTCGACTACAATGTGCAGTCTTCATCAGTGTCATTCCCACTAAAGAACTTATCAAAATCTAACCCCCTCATCCCCTAGGTAAAAAAAAAGTCAAGATCATAGGTATAAAAATGAAACTACAATGTGTTGAAAAGTGGCTGATTAAAACAAAAAGAATCCTATTTTGAATTTATATGAATAAGTATTATTGAAACAACAAAATGCAATATAATTTCAACCGGAATTGTTTGCTTAAATACAATTAAAGTTTTTGTTTTTTTGGTTCAATGCAAACAATTTTCTGTCCGTGTAAGAGACAGAAAATTGTTTGCATTGAACCAAAAAAACAAAAACTTTAATTGTATTTAAGCAAATTATTCCTCAAAGCCTTCAACAACGAATATTGCATCTGGCCCACGAGGGTCATCCAGGTATTATAATGATGAAAGGCCATCAATATATTTTATATTGAACAGTTTGTTAAGGCTTGTCGTGGATGTACTTTAGTTTCTGCGCCAAATCCACCAGAGCCAATGGTTCGTAAGGAATTTCCTTCACGACCATGGGAGCAGATTGCAGTTGATTTTCTAGGACCGCTTCCAGATGGTGAGAATTTATTCGTATGCGTTGACTACTATAGCAGATATTTAGAGGTTGCTGAAATGCAAGACATAACGGCAGCATCGAGCATCGAGCAGCTTCTGATAATTTTTTCACGATATGGACTACCTGTTTCGCTACGAGCAGATAATGGGCCTCAATTTTCATCTGAAGAATTTCGCGCATTTTGTGAAGAACAAGGAATTCATCTGGAAAGCTCTATCCCCTACTGGCCCCAAATGAATGGAAAGGTGGAACGTCAGAACTACGTCAATATCTACTAACGTATCACTCAGCAGTACACCCAACAACAGGAAAACCTCCAGCGGAATTAATGCTCGGACGGCGTTTACGCACAAAGTTGCCATGTATTCCTTCTATTGTTGGTTATGATGAGGACGTTAGAGACCACGATAAAATTCAGAAGGAAAAGGGGAGAGTGTATGCCGACCGTTGTAGAAAAGCAAGGCCCAGTAGCATCGACATCGGTGACCATGTACTAGCAAAACGTACGAGAAAAGATAATAATCTTAGCTCCAATTTTTCCCCTGAAGAGTTCATCGTGATGAAAAAGAAAGGAACTGACGTTACAATCCGTTCCGCCTCTTCAGGAAAAGAATTTAGAAGGAGTGCGGATCATCTGAAGCGTATACCACATAATTCTGATGAAAGCAATCAACCTGATGATAACCTTGCGGACTTGAACTCGGAAAATGCTGCTGAACCAGTCGACATCACTCCAAGCGAACGATCTAAGAGAGCAAGGGCTGAATCGAGCAGACTCAAGGATTATATAACGTACTAACACAGATCCAGATCCCACTGCGACCTAGCAAGAAGTACAGTCGACTTGTTTCGCGCTCCGGTATTTCGGAAGTTTTCTCGGTATTCGGTTGGTTTAAATTATCAGTTTTTTCTCGCTTAGTGATTACTGGCATAGTACCCGGCTAAACAATTATCTGAAAGTGAGTTTTTCTGAGAAGAAAGTGGTTTTCGGCGCCATCGGAAAGAAAATTGTTCACTTGCAATTGCATATTCGCAAACCAATTTGCGCTTCATCGGTGCGTGATCACGCATACCTGCACACAGATCATCGTCATCGAGTGTCAGCATCTGCCTCCGCATTTATACCGGTCATCCATCATCGTGTGTCCAGCTGAGTGCCGAGCCTAATACAAGCACACCACTACAAAGATCGCCCGCACACGCGCATCAAAGGTCACCCACGCTGCGCGTCGCTCCGCTGCTGCTGTGTAATCACTCGGTGGTAGTAGTATAGCAGATAAGTTTTTTTTTCCTGTTTCTTTCTTTCTCTCGCCCATCAGTTAAATTTAATTTTGTGTTTCTGTGTTTGTAGTTTTTTTCTGTTTATTGTGTCTGTGTGGTTTTAAGCATCGTTTCAGTGGTAGAGCGTTTACCGCTCCCACTAGTACGGCAAAATGGACGTCTCGTCAGAAGACGATATGGACATTTTGTCGGAAGATGACACCAGTTTGCCACTCGATGGCAAGAAAAGACGAAAACGTCCTGTCATTCATGGTTCGTCTCAGAAAAGCCCCCGATCGCGAGCCTATCCAGATGACTCGACTGGGCCATGGGTTGTCTACTTTCAGCCCAAAAACAAACCTTTGAACTTGATGCAAATTTCCACTGATCTGACGAAGCGATACTCAGCCGTGACCGAAATCACGAAGGTTAGGCATAATAAACTTCGTGTTGTCGTTTCTAACCTGAAGCAGGCTAACGAGATTGCTGCCTCCCAGCTCTTTACGATTGAGTACAGGGTTTACATACCAGCTCGTGATGTGGAGATCGAAGGTGTGGTCACCGAAGCGAGTCTGACCCCCGAGATCTTGGAGAAGCAGGCGGTTGGCCGTTTCAAGAACCCCTTGCTCCCCCCGGTGAAGATACTGGATGTCCAAAAACTGGGCTCAGTATCTGTCAGCGAGGGTAAAAAGAGTTTTACCCCCACAGACTCGTTCCGTGTGACCTTTTCTGGTTCAGCCCTTCCTCACTACATCGAGCTGGGAAAGCTTCGACTACCTGTGCGCTTGTTCGTTCCCCGGGTCATGAACTGCCAAAACTGTAAGCAGTTGGGACATACGGCGTCCCACTGTGGCAGCAAGGCACGCTGTTCCAAATGCGGGGAGAAGCACGAGGATGGCGCCTGCACAGTCACTGCACCAAAATGCGTGTACTGTAAGGGAACTCCTCATGGTCTCTCGTCATGCCCGGTGTACAAACAACGCGGGGAAAAACTAGAGCGCTCTCTTAAAGAACGTTCCAGGCGGTCTTTTGCAGAAATGCTTAAGACAGCCAAGCCATCGACCAACGAAACAAATCCCTTCGCTCTTTTGTCAGATGACGAGTCTGGCTCTGACTTGGCTGAGGAGGGAGTTTCTTTCAGTTTTCCGGAAGGTTCTGCCCGGAAACGAAAACGCATCCGTTCGCGGAAAGTTGCAGATCAAGAACCCCAAATCAGCTTGCCCAAATCAAGGAGTGGTGGAAAAAAGGAGACTTCTACTCCTCCTGGATTCCGCAGAACTGATTATACCCAGGATTTTCCACCTCTCCCGGGGACATCCAAAACCCCCGATGCCCCAATTTTCAGAACACAAGCCCCTTCTTCATCTGGGTTGTTCTCATTTGATAACATTGTGGACAGTATCCTCAATTACCTCGATATTTCTGATCCTCTGAAAAGCATTGTTCTGGCAATGCTTCCTACTGTGAAAACCCTCTTGAAGCAGTTGACATTGAAGTGGCCCCTCCTTGCAGCAATCATCTCCTTCGATGGATAATTTTCCAAACGAGGTCGGGGATTTGATCACTGTTCTACAGTGGAATTGTCGAAGTCTTATTCCTAAGATAGAATCGTTTAAGTTTTTGGTTCACAATAATGATTGTGATGCATTTGCTCTATGTGAAACTTGGCTCTCTTCAGATATCGATCTTCCTTTTCATGATTTTAACATTATTCGACTGGATCGTGAGGATTCGCGTGGAGGAGGAGTACTTTTGGGGATCAAAAAGTGCCATTCCTTCTATAGAGTGAATCTTCCACAATTTCCAGGTATTGAAGTTGTCGCATGTCAGGCTTTTGTTAAAGGCAAGAGCCTTTGTATTGCTTCTGTGTATATTCCTCCCCGAGTTTCGATTAGTCAAAAACAACTTTCAGATATCTGTTCAGTTCTTCCTACTCCACGGTTGATTATGGGAGATTTTAATTCCCACGGTACAGGCTGGGGGGAACTGTATGATGACAACCGTTCTACTTTGATATATGACCTCTGTGATAACTTCAATATGACAATTCTTAACAATGGAGAAGTAACACGTCTGGCTGGTCCATCCTCAAATGGAAGTAGATTAGACCTCACACTTTGCTCTAATTCATTATCGTTGGATTGCACGTGGAATGTGATCCAGGATCCCCACGGTAGTGATCACTTGCCGATCAAAATTTCGATTGCCAGTGGGTTCAATTCGTCGGAATCCGTTAACGTCGCGTACGACCTCACCCGTAATATCGATTGGACAACGTTCAAGACCGCGATAGATGAAGCCGTGTCGTCGGTAGAAGAGCTTCCACCGTTGGAGGAATATAACTTCCTCTCCAATCTGATCTTGGACAGCGCGCTTCGAGCTCAAACTCGGCCGGTTCCAGGAACGTCTTTTCGTAGGAAACCTCCTACCCCTTGGTGGGACCAGCAATGCACTGAGGTTTATCGTAAAAAGTCCGACGCGTTTAAGCTTTTCCGGAAACGCGGAACACCCGAGTATTTCGAAGCGTACTCGACTCTTGAACACGAACTCAAGAGCCTCATCAAAGCCAAGAAACGCGGATACTGGCGGCAATTCGTGGACGGTTTATCGCGCGAAACGTCGATGAATACGCTTTGGAACACGGCGCGAAGGATGCGTAACCGGTCTTCAAACAACGAGAGCGAGGAGTACTCGGATCGGTGGATTCTCAAGTTCGCGCGAAAAGTATGTCCTGATTCCGTGCCGGCACAGATGATTCCTCGCGAAACGACGAATTCGGTAGACGAGATCAGCCAGCCTTTTTCAATGCTAGAGCTCTCACTCGCGCTCCTTTCGTGTCGCAATTCGGCTCCGGGGGCTGATAGGATCAAGTTCGACTTGTTGAAGAACCTCCCAGACGTCGCTAAGAGGCGCATGTTGAACTTGTTTTGTCAGTTCCTGGAGTTTAATATTGTTCCAGATGATTGGAGGCGAGTGAGAGTTATAGCCATTAAAAAGCCTGGAAAACCCGCGTCAGATCATAACTCGTATCGTCCCATCGCGATGTTATCGTGCATTCGAAAATTGTTGGAGAAAATGATCCTTTTTCGCCTCGACAAATGGGTTGAGACGAACCACCTACTCTCAGATACTCAATTTGGTTTCCGTAGGGGTAAGGGAACGAACGACTGTCTCGCGTTGCTTTCCACAGAAATCCAGTTGGCTTTTGCTAAAAAAGAGCAAATGGCTTCTGTGTTCTTGGATATTAAGGGGGCTTTTGATTCAGTATCGGTTGAAGTCCTTTCAGACAAACTCCACGCTTGTGGCCTTTCTCCATTAATTAATAACTTTTTGTACAATTTGCTGTCAGAGAAACACATGAGCTTTTCTCATGGAAACTCTACAGCTTCTCGATTTAGTTACATGGGTCTCCCCCAGGGCTCATGTTTAAGCCCCCTTTTGTACAATTTCTATGTCAGAGAAATTGACAATTGTCTAAGTGACAACTGCACGTTGAGACAACTTGCAGATGATGGCGTAGTGTCTACGACAGGGCCCAAAGGGGTCAACCTGCAAGGACCCTTACAGGATACCTTAGACAATTTGTCTACTTGGGCTATCCAGCTAGGTATCGAATTCTCCACGGAGAAAACTGAGTTGGTCGTTTTTTCTAGGAAGCATAGCCCAGCACAACCAAAGCTTCAACTTTTGGGTAAACCGATCACTCATTCCATGTCTTTCAAATATCTTGGGGTCTGGTTCGATTCCAAATGCACCTGGAGATCCCACATTGAGTATCTGAGACGAAAATGCCAACAAAGGATCAATTTTCTCCGAACAATTACCGGAACGTGGTGGGGAGCTCATCCGCAAGATCTTCTAACGTTGTACCGGACAACGATTTTATCGGTTTTAGAGTACGGTAGTTTTTGCTTCCAGTCGGCGGCTAAAACTCACATCATCAAACTGGAACGTATCCAGTATCGTTGTCTTCGTATCGCGTTAGGATGCATGCACTCGACTCATACGATGAGTCTCGAAGTGTTGGCGGGCATGTTGCCACTATCGGATCGGTTTTCGGAATTGTCCCTCAGGCTCCTCACCCGTTGTGAAGTTATGAACCCACTGGTAATCGAAAACTTTGAGAAGCTTCTTGAGCTAAACCCTCAAACTCGTTTTATGTCATTGTACTACGTGTACATAACTCAGGATGTCAGCCCTTCACAGCATAATCCTCATCGTGTATGCTTCTCCGACCTCGGCAATTCAGTTAGTTTTGATTTATCCATGACGCGGGAGATTCGTGGGATCCCAGAACATCATCGTTCC
This sequence comes from Ochlerotatus camptorhynchus, assembly GCF_037179485.1. NCBI lineage: Eukaryota > Metazoa > Arthropoda > Insecta > Diptera > Culicidae > Ochlerotatus > Ochlerotatus camptorhynchus. The sequence continues at coordinate 93,825 of NW_027041062.1, forward strand.
ATGATTGTTCCGTCAATTTACGCTGCAAAGTTTGGCCAAGTTGATTCCGCAAGATCGTTCTTCACAGATGGATCATTAATAGAGGCGTCCGCTGGTTTTGGTATTTATAACGAATTTCATAGCGCCTCTCGAATGCTTCAAGCTCCTTGTTCCGTATATGTTGCTGAGCTGGCGGCAATACATTATACGCTAGAAACGATCGCCTCACTTGCACCAGATCATTATTTTATTTTTACGGATAGTCTCAGTTCTGTCGAGGCTATTCGATCCATGAGGCCGGTAAAGCACTCCTCGTATTTTCTCATGAAAATACGAGAGCTTCTGAGTGCTTTATCTTTAAGATCTTTTGTCATCACCTTTGCATGGGTCCCATCTCATTGCTCGATTCCGGGCAATGAGAAGGCGGACTCACTTGCTAAGGTGGGCGCTATGCAAGGCGATATTTACGATCGACAAATCGCCTACAATGAATTTTTCTTCATTTATCGTCAACAGTCGCTCGCCAGCTGGCAAAATAAATGGAGTGAAGGAAGTTTGGGACGATGGCTATTCTCGATCATCCCTAAGGTGTCGAAGAGTCCTTGGTTCAAGGGGTTGGATGTGGGTCGAGACTTCATTCGTCTGATGTCTCGCCTCATGTCCAATCACTATTCGTTAAACGCTCACTTGTTTCGTGTTGGGCTGGGAGACAGCAATCTCTGTGAATGTGGACAAGGTTACCAAGACGCCGATCACATCCTTTGGTCTTGTGCTGAGCATCGTGGAGTCAGATCTGAGCTATGCGATTCCCTTCGGGCTCGAGGTAGACAACCTAATGTTCCAGTTCGGGATATTTTGGCTAGACGTGATCTGGAGTTTATGAAACTCATATATGTTTACTTTAAGAATACTAACCTTAGATTGTAAGTTTGATTAACCTTGTGTTTAGTTTGTGTATTGTGCGTGTAGTTTTTTTTTTTTTTTATGTTTGTCTTCAAGATGAATAGAAATAAGTTCATGTTTTAGGATTAATTAAATATTTGTATAATAAATCATATTTCAAACCTCCTTCTCCCTTTCCCCATCCAAAAAATTGTAAATCTCCACTAACCTCGAGACGACCGCGAGTAATCGGTTCAATTCCTTTAACTCTAGATTTAAGACATGAATCATGTATAATGCAAATGATAACTCGGCTCTGTAAAGTTTATTCGATTGAGCCTGTACAAATAAATTAATAAAAAAAAAAAAAAAAATAACGTACTAACGGTCTTATGCCGTTTATTCCTTTTTTTTTAATGAAAGGTAGGGATGTAGGGTCTTCATTGAATACTTACCTTATATTAAATATACTTTATTTCTTTTCTAAGATACTTACCTGACCATTTACAGACCTTGCGACAGACAATAGGATGGACGGTGTTACTGGCAGCCCTGGAGAGAGGAGATGGCGAGAGAGGAGAGTCGGACCGCGAGTAGAAGTGAGTGCACAACTCTAATACAAAGTGTATTCGCGGATTGTGAATCTTTCAGTTAATCTACCAGTTAATAAAGAATTGAATTGGAAAAACATGGGCTAGCTGTCAAAAAACCTGAAAACGTATCTATTGTGTGCCGGCCTTAAGCATCATTGCAACGCATCAACAAGGATGTTTAATACCCCGGACAGACTATGACTTATATCACGGATACGAATTTTGTTCATTTAAAACAAAAATATAAATGTTTATACTCTAAACATATGAATTATCCAAAGTAAATTGAAAGCATGTTTAAAACTAAAATATTTATGTTTGAATATAATTCTAAGTATGTTTATTTCAACAATATAAGATTTGGGTAAACGGTTTTTAGCATGTCTGCCTTTTTATTTCCTTCTTGTTACAATCGGAAAAGTTGCCCCAGCTTTGCTCAACCTCAACAGAAAACGGCCATCCATTCCGAATCCATTCCGGATCCTCCTCCGACACCGAACATAGAAAGAAACCGGTATGAGGACCAGTGGCAGAAACCGAGGCAGAAGCATGTTTAAAATAAACATATTTATTATTGTTCGCATAGCTATCAAACCAATCAAAAATAAATACGTTTATTTTCAACACGAATATTTTTGAAATAAACGTAACATTATTTTTGTTTTAAACATTGATTTCACATGAATTCAAACATGGAATACGTTTGAAATCAACCTAATCTATGTTTGTGGCCAGAACAAACTGAGTTTACGTTTAAATTTACCTCAAATATTTTTGTTTCGACCATAGTTTTTTCTGCGTGATCATATAATGTAGGCTGTCTTACAATGAACCCTCATACCACAAACGAAGTGACAGACGGAGCGGCTCGAAAACTTTGGTGACGCACCTGCTATTGCAATTTTTCAGTGTACCACATGGCAACACCACTACTACTGGATTGTACCACATGGCAACACTACTAATGGATTGTACCACATGGCAACACTAAATGTACTAGAATGTTTTGGTTCTATCTCTTTCACTCTACTCTAAACTGAAAAGCATAAAAAAATGACAAAATGATACACTCTTTGCACACTATCAAAGATCATATTGCACAAAAAATCAACTATGTTTAAATCAAAACAAAAATACTATCCCATCTGGTGGCTGATGGCACAATCTTCTAAGAAAATTCTATTACAGCGAACCACATTATTTTAATTGATTTCTTCGCCAGTTAGTCGTCTGTCACTTCGTTTGTGCTCATACATCTTGTTTTCACTGGAAATCCAATGTACACGCAGAAAAAAATATTTTAAACGTAATAATATTTGACGTAAAATCAATAAGAAATTCATTTTGTTTTGGCTGCAAAAAGAAATCATTATTGTTTCAACAATCCAGTATTTTTGTTTCTAAAAACCCATGGATTGTTAAATCAAAAAGAAAATCTTTTAGAATTTACAAGAGCTTTCATGGTTTTGACGTAAGCTGTCAAATTTGGCAGCTGGGTTAACAACAAAAATATGTTTGTTTTTAAAAGAGATTTCTTGTTGATTCAATCTGACAATTCACGCAGTAGAAATAAAAATGTGTTTATTGATGTAAAAATAATATGGCAATTTTTTTTATGTTTCGTTTTCATTTTGAAACAAAATTGCAGAAATTGTAATTGAATTTCTGCCCCCGGTTCATGAGTTGATGGGTCGATATGTAGGGTCCAGATGTGGGAGCTGCCTTCCTGGCGTCGGGAGCATTGGTACTCAGTACGGAAAACAAGATCGACGGAAAAAAATAAAGGAAAAAAAAAAACAGAAAAATTGATTATATTTATTACCTGCAGCTCGAATTGCAGCATACTTACTTAACTCAAGTCTCAAGATTTTCGAAAATCTTGCACTTATTTCCCGAAATTTACAATTAAAAACAATACTTACGTGGAACGCGTAAGTATTGTTATTGTTTACATTTTTGTTCGGGTGAAAACGAGGGAATGGTTGGTATTTATTTTTGCTTTAATGGCCCAGAGAATGGACACAGCAAATAAATGCTAAATTAAAATTAACTATTGTTGGCTTAATAATAGAATATTGTTATTTTAACAATAGTTGCATTTGAAAAGTGGCTGATTAAAACAAAAAGAATCCTATTTTGAATTTATATGAATAAGTATTATTGAAACAACAAAAAGCAATATAATTTCAACTGGAATTGTTTGCTTAAATACAATTAAAGATTTTTTTGGTTCAATACAAACAATTTTCTGTCCGTGCACTACATCACCGGCGCCGTTATGTAAATGCTTTATAAACGATATATTAGATTCATTATTCGACAACACTGATTCAGTCTAACAACAAGGCGAAATCAGTAGAGTAGTGGTTATCGTTTCCGCTTTCCAATTAAAAGGTCGTGAGTTCAATCCCAAGCTCAACCTTTTTTTTTATTTGTGTTCTACGTCGAATTAATTTAAATAGTAATCATCGATCACATGACTCACGATAATGAATGCATTGATCTATTTTTTTTATCTAGTTCGTTTATTTGGAAGGCTCAATCGCGTTAGCTTTACGGAGCCGATAATTCATTGTTCACTGTGTGTAACAAAATTCACTTAATTCTATGTCTAGTAGGAGTTGGGCCGATTACTCGCGGCTTACTCGAGGTTAGAAGGGTACATTGTCGAAGGATAGGATCAGGGGAGGAGCTTGGGGTAGGGTTTCGTTGTCTCATCAGAGCGTTGTCGCCAGTATGAACGGTAGTGCTGTTCTAGCTTCGTCCGGAGTTCGACCGGCTATGGTGGGTGACCAGTGGGCGACGATGAGACTCATCGAGACGGGGGGACAAGACAAACAAAAACTAATAAAGAGAGACAAAAGACAAAATTAAATTCTTATACTAGACATTTGAAGAAAAACATAAACGGACTGCATATAGCAGAGATCACGGGTTGCCAACACGTCTCTGATAGGAACATAGGGTTGTCTTCCTTGGGCCTCGAGGGTATTCAAAAGTCGCTCTCTGGCGGCGTCATTATCCGTACATTGCCAAACTGCGTGTTCGATGTCATCGTAACCGTTTCCACACCGACAGATGTTGCTGTCCACGAGGTTTATTCTATTGAGATGAGCATCTAGCGAGTAGTGGTTGGACATAAGTCTACTCATCACGCGAATGAAGTCACGACTCAAGCCCAAGCCTTTAAACCACGCTCTCGAAGAAACATTAGGAATAATTGAATGTAACCACCGTCCAAGATTTCCAGTGTCCCAATCGGTTTGCCAACTCGAAAAGGTACTCTGACGCACTAAATGGTAAAATTCATCGTGTGAAATTTGCCTGTCATACAATTCGCCTTCCTGCGCGCCCACCTTTGCGAGAGAGTCCGCCTTCTCATTGCCTGGGATTGAGCAATGTGAGGGGACCCATACAAAGGCAATCATATATGATCTTTCGACCAGCACACACATCTGCTCCCTTACCTTTGAAAGGAAATAAGATGAGTGCCTACCTTGTTTCATCGACCGAATAGCCTCAATCGAACTGAGACTATCCGTGAAGATGAAGTAATGGTCTGCGGGCATGTTGGAAATCATCCCCAATGCGAAGTTGATTGCTGCCAGCTCAGCAACAAAAACGGAACAAGGTTCCTGAAGTTTGCGGAAGGCGCTAGAGTTTTCATTGAAGACACCGAAGCCAGTGGATCCATTGAGACGGGACCCATCTGTAAAATATCTTTTTATGCAATTGACTTGTTGGTACTTTTCAGTAAAAATACGCGGAATAATAATAGGTCGAAGTTGATCGGGAATCCCATGAGTTGCTTGTTTCATGGTCAGATCATATTCAATTGAGGAACTGCGATTGGTGAAGTGAACACGGTCTGGAGTATAACAAGGAAGACACATATCTGATGATATGTAGTGGTGGTAGATTCTCATAAATCGAGATTGTGTGTTCAGCCCAAGAATTTCTTCAAAATTAGCAATTATAAGTGTGTTCGTCACTCCGCATTTGATTAGTATTCTGAGAGAGAGCTCCCAGAAACGGTTCTGGAGGGGTGTTACTCCTGCCAGAACCTCGAGACTCATGTTATGCGTTGAGTGCATACAGCCTAGAGCAATACGCAGACAACGATATTGAATTCGTTCCAATTTTATTAGGTGACTTTTTCTTGCCGAGAGAAAGCAGAAAGAGCCGTACTCTAGAACAGAGAGAATTGTTGTTTTATAAAGCGTTATGAGGTCTCCCGGATGAGCACCCCACCATGTGCCGCAAATTGAACGGAGAAAGTTGATCCTCTGCTGACATTTTTGCTTCAAATACGTAATATGGGCATTCCAAGTGCACTTTGAATCAAACCAGACCCCAAGGTACTTGAAAGACAATGATTGGGTAATGTTTCTGCCCAAAAGATTTAGCTGCATTTGGGCTGGGTACCGCTTTCGAGTAAACACTACCAGTTCAGTTTTCTGCGGCGAGAATTCGATCCCTAGATTCATAGCCCAAGAAGACAAGTTATCTAAGGAATTTTGCAATGGTCCTTGCAAGTCCACGGCATGTGGACCTCTTACGGAAACCACACCGTCATCTGCAAGTTGTCTTAGTGTGCATTGTTCTGCCAAACAGTTGTCGATATCTTTGACATAAAAGTTATAAAGAAGAGGGCTGAGACATGAGCCTTGGGGCAGGCCCATGTAGCTAATTCTGGAAGTTGTCAGTTGTCCAAGGGAAAAGTTCATTTGCTTTTCTGACAACAAATTGTACAAGAAATTATTTAAAATTCCAGAAAGTCCACATCTGTGCAGATTGTCTGACAGAATTTCAATGGAAACTGAATCAAAAGCCCCCTTAATGTCCAAGAACATTGAAGCCAATTGCTCCTTGTGTGCAAAGGCCAGTTGAATATCTGTGGAAAGCAGCGCTAGACAATCGTTTGTTCCTTTGCTCTTGCGGAACCCAAACTGTGTATTTGATAGCAAATTATTTGTTTCGACCCACTGATCAAGTCTCCGAAGGATCATTTTCTCCAACAATTTCCTAATGCACGAAAGCATGGCAATCGGACGGTATGAGTTATGGTCAGACGCTGGTTTGCCAGGTTTTCGAATGGCTATTACTTTGACCTGTCTCCATTCAGGCGGTACAATGTTGTTTTCTAGTAAGGAATTGAATAAGTCTAGCAAGCGTCTTTTAGCGATATCTGGGAGATTTTTCAGAAGATTGAATTTAATCATATCGCTTCCCGGTGAGGAGTTGTTCGATGAAAGAAGAACCATAGAGAAATCCAGCATTGAGAATGGTCTATCCAGAGAGCCGCCGCTAGGAGACGCTTCTCGAAGAATATTTTGTGCTGGAACTGAGTCCGGGCAGACCTTTTTAGCGAAATCGAATATCCATCGGTTGGAGTATTCTTCACTCTCATTGAAAGATGAGCGGTTACGCATGTTGCGAGCCACCCTCCACAAGGTGTTCATTGAGGTTTCTCGTGAGAGTCCCTCGACGAAATTGCGCCAATAACCGCGTTTTTTTGCTTTGATTAATTGTTTCAGCTTTGTCTCAAGCTTTGAATATTCCTCGAAGTATGTGGAGGTTTTGTGTCTACGAAAAGCTTTGAAAGCATCAGATTTTTCTACATACAATTTTGTGCATTCTTCGTCCCAACCAGGTGTGGCTGGTCTCCTTTTAAAGGGTGCACTTGGAACTTTTCTTTTTTGTGCTTTTGTAAATTAAATCGGCTAGGAATCGATATTCTTCCAATGGTGGAAGCGCATCTATTGATTCGACACTGATTGTCACCGCCGTTGCATATTTCTGCCAGTCGATGTTCCTTGTAAGATCAAAAGGAACCCGAGATGGTTCTGCAGAGTGAGGGCCACACTTTATTGAAATGATGATTGGCAAATGATCGCTACCATGGGGATCATTGATAACCTTCCACTGACAATCCAATGATAGCGATCTTGAACACAAAGATAGGTCGAGTCGGCTTTCTCGAGCCGGAGGTTTTGCTATACGTGTCGCTTCACCAGTGTTCAAAATAGTCAAATTGAAATCGTCACATAAATCGTAAAAAATAGCCGCTCTATTGTCGTCATATAGATCGCCCCACCCAGTACCATGGGAGTTCATATCACCCAGAATTAATACTGGGGATGGAAGAATCGAAACTAGATTCCAGAGTTGACTACGGCTAATGGAGGTTCTTGGTGGAACGTATACTGAAGCTATGCAAAGATCTTTGTTCTTCACATTTATTTGGCAAGCGACGATTTCGACGCCTGATAGAGCAGGAAGGGAAATTTTGTAGAAAGGGTAGCACTTTTTGATCCCTAAAAGTACTCCTCCATAAGAATCGTCTCTATCCAGGCGTATAATGTTAAAATCGTGGAAGTAGAGTTCTTTATCGGAAGAAAGCCATGTTTCACAGAGAGCAAATATATCACAATCAGAATTGTGAAGTAAAAATTTGAACGAGTCTAGTTTAGGCACTAGACTACGGCAGTTCCACTGTAGCACAGTGATCATATCTTCAACCTCGTTCGACGAATTATCCATCGAAAGATATGATTGATGCAAGGAGGGGCCATGAAACAGTCAATTGCTTAAGATATGATTCTAATGTTGGAAGCAAGGCAGAAACTAAGCTTCTAAGAGGGTCTTGTATGTTGAACATATTTAATATGAATTCCACAATGTCCGAAAAAGCTAGCAAACCGCGTTCGGACTTGGATTTCTTTTGAGAAGTTTGAGGAGCAGCTTTTTTGTTTTTCTTTTCTTTGTTGGGTAATGGCGGAAAATCCTTACTGCAGCCAGGAAGTGGAGCAGTAGGAGCCTTCGATTTAATTTTTTCATCCCCATTACCCTGGGAATTTTGCAATCCTCTGGGAGTGACTTTAGTTTTCTTACGGCGCACTTTCGGGGAGGAGCATTTTCGTTTTGAGGATCCGTTCGTTTTCAAAGGTGCGTGTACCACCGTAGAGTCACCCTCATCGGATGAGTCAGAGTCCAATTCTTCAGCTGACAAAATCGAAAATTGATTTTCATCTTGGACGGCTGATGCAGCCTTCACCATTTGTGCATATGACTGCTTGGAGCGTCCAGAGATTGAATGCTGCACTTTATTGGAGTGCTGCTTGTACATCGGGCACTCCTGCAAGGGGTGAGGATTCTTGCCACAATAAGCGCATTTTACTGATTCTTTGTGGCAAGAATCCTCTTTGTGGTTTTCACCACATTTGCCACAACGAGTTTTGTTGCCGCAATGGCTGGCTGAGTGACCCAGCCTTTTGCAGTTGGTACAATTATATACCCTCTGTACAAACAACCGCACCGGAAAAAAAGCACCATCAACTTTGACAAAGTTTGGGAGAACTGAACCAGCGAAAGTCACCCGAAACGAGTCTGAATGCTGATAAACTTTCTTGCCAATCTGCAAAGATACTGAATGCAGTTGCCTAACATCCAGTATCTGTACCTGCTGACCGATTTTCGAGTTTTTGAAGCAACCCGATGCTCGTTTTAAATCCTCGACACTCAGACTCGCGTCGGAGACCACACCTTCTATCTCCACATCTCGAGAAGGGATGTAGATGTTGTACTCAACACTAAACAGCTCATGTTCAGCAATTTTATTTGCCACATCATAAGTCGGTGCTTCTACACGCAGTTTATTGAATCTCTCTTTATGTACCAAGATTCCCGGATACTTACGCAGCAAGTCTCTCGAAATGTCGAGAGTTTTCAAAGGTTTATTTTTAGGCCGAAAAAAGACAACCCATGGTCCTTTCGAAGACGGTTGATAGTATCTAGTTCGCGCAACGTAGGTATCTGAAGACGCCATAAGTGTTGCGCAAACGCGGTGCACAACCGCTTAAAAAGGAAAAAAAAAAATACTTCAGAAAACCTTCACCAATTAATCTACTTAACTACTAGTTGTTAATATTTTGTTGCCCAGTGTATGAACAACCAAACAAAACAATAACAAAATTATCAAAAAAAAAAAAAAAAAAACTTTTTATTAGTTGCAAGAAGTTGCACCACTATAGCCCTCACAACCCTATCAGGGGAGAGGGCAAAGCCACGCGCAAAATTCAATAACAAAAGCGCGGCAATGGGCTAGAGAAGACTATTGTATAGAATACTTAACACCGGCCGGTGCCGGCTGTGTAAGCTGGTGCAGCCACTCCGTTTGCTCCTTTGTTTTTGTTGCTTGCTGCTTTGGAGTGGTGATGAGATGATGACGGTGAGATGATAGTCCACTTATAGCGTCGCTAAAGGTGGCTACTTCCTCTGCTGACTGCGGTTGCCTTGGGCACTGAACTTCGTCCACGGTAGGTAAAACGCGCGATATAAAAAAACCACTATGGTGGGAAAAAAAAACTCCACCGGCTACGAAACCAATACCCGCAACGGAGACACGAACAAACTACGTCCGGCTACTTCAAGCTATCGGCGAGGAATGTGCATTGATCTAGTTTAAAATATAACCGAGCATCCTTTCTTTCGACTTGGAGATGTGAAGAGGCAACATTGGTCTCATTTAAAACAACGATGAATGAATTAATCATTCTGCTGATAGGTATTTAATTTCATGCAAGCTTTTATTGATTATTGAGTTGCCCATATGATGAATTCTAGGATAGCTCAGGTGACAAGGCAAGCGGCTGGTAATCGGAAGGTACACATGGTTCGAATCCCATACGACGACATATATAAGTATTTAATAAATAATCTCATATCTGTGTGGTGCGAGCCACGTCAGAACTAATGAATACAATACACTTAAGAAACACCCTTCCTTCCCTGTGTCCGTTCCTCTTATTTCCGGGTTAATTTTCCCACAGTTTAATAATCGTTTAATAAATGTATAATAATGTCTAATTAAACGTTACTTCACGTGAGAATCAAGTGTATACAGAGCATCATTGTTTTAAGGAAGCAGTGAATAATCTACTGAGTACCAATGCTCCCGACGCCAGGAAGGCAGATCCCACACCTGGACCCTACATATCGACCCATCAACTAATTAACCGGGGACCAACAGCTTTACTTCCCTTTCGAAGGATGATCAGTGAAAAAGAAAACAAAACAAAAAAAAAATGGCCATATTATTTCCGATTTCTCGCGAATAAAAGCTCAATCCTAGGCTCAATCTCGAAAAGTGATAACACTATGAGGTAGAGGAATGATTCCTTTATCATTTGGTATAGTTTGTTTGTGAGATTGAGCTTTTATTCAAGAGAAATCAGTAATTGACGTGTTTGTTTTCAAAAGCAATTACGCCCAAATCTCAAATCACTCCGGATTTTTGAATCAATAAACATATTTTTATTTCTACTGCGTGAATTGTCAGACTTCATATAATAAATATGATTGAATCAACAAGAAATCTCTTTTAAATACAAACATTTTTGTTGTTGACCCAGCTGCCAAATTTGACAGCTTACGTCAAAACCATGAAAGCTCTTGTAAATTCGAAAAGATTTTCTTTTTGATTTAACAATCCATGGGTTTTGAGGAACAACAATACTGGATTGTTGAAACAATAATGATTTCTTTTTGCAGCCAAAACAAAATGAAATTCTTATTGATTTTACGTCAAATATTATTACGTTTAAAATATTTTTTTCTGCGTGAAGATATCACTATGCTAACAACTTCTGCGGAGAGGTCAGATGCTTCCACCGAATCTTTGGAATTTCATGCTGGTCTCGCCATACCTCTCGACGAAGAACATCATTCCAATTCCATCGAGCATGAACGGATTTGCGCAAGAACTAAGAAAATGTATGAAGCGTAAGTATATATAATCGCCTATTTCCTGTTTGTGTATGTTGTAATTATTTATTTTAGGCAAATAAGCGAGCTTGAACTCAAATGCTGATCTTTGAAGCATATTGTAAAATTCCAAGAGAAGCAAAACAACCAACATGAGCTAGCATTAAAGGCTTTAAACAAGACATTCAATACCGACCAGGTTGAAGTATTATTGTACGATAAGCAGCGACTTAAGGAACGGAGCAATGCAAACAAGGTTGCAAATACTCATTTCTGCTTAAACAATGTTTTTCTAAATTATGAAATAATTAGATGCCATGATCAAATTTTGAATTGGTAGGATACAAGAAGAAGTTGCAAAGAATGTTTCATTTCACTTCATGAGAGTCACAATCAGCGATTTTTCACAAACTCACTCACTTACTCACTCACTCACTCAGCGATAAGAAAATCGCTGATTGTGACTCATAGAAAGCAAAATTTACAGGTTTTATGTTTCAAACGCATACTTTGTAACCTCTTCTTGTAAGTTACAAGTTAAACATGCCATCAAACCATATTTTGGTTTTATTATTCCGAAAAACATTATTTTAGCTGAAATGAGTATTTGCAACCTTGAATGAAACAATTTATTACCGAAAGCCTGAAAACGAAATTCAGGTGTGGAAAAAAGGATATGAGAATGAGCGTCAAAAGTATCCTATTCCACCGGAGCGAACATTGCAAAGAAGGATGGAAGATATAGGCTTCGAAAGTGGGATATTGTACGATGTGGTAGAGCTTCTGAGGTTGAAAGTCAACACGATGAATGATGCTGACTTGGACTGTGGCATCGTGTTCGACGAAATGTCTATCGAGGATGCCCGATCCTATTGTATTTCATCTGGAAAGTTCTATGGGAAAGTGACATACAGGATATCAACGAAAGTGGAAACCGTGGCAATTATCCATCATTCTAGCCACAAATTCTATTTTACGACTACAGGACTATTTTTTGAATAGGAGAAATTGTTCATTTTTATTAACTGCTCGTTTTACCCAGGATTGTATTGAAAATCTGTTTTCACAAATTCGTGTTAGGCAAAAGAGGCCAACGGCATTACAGTTCAGGAACCTATTAAAATCAATCTGTATATCGCAATTTATTTAACTGATGTACCTGGGTCATCATACGATCCTGACGATAGGGAATGGCTTATTGAATTCCCGAGCAACGTTCATCATCTAGCACAGAAAAAGGAATTTGAAAAGGAAAATATATGCCTGCCTGTTGCTGTATCATCAGATCTACCTATTGCACCACCAGTATTACATACACTGAATGAGTCAGAACG